>NW_028278308.1:0-300000 GCF_059751315.1 Micrasema longulum
TTACGGATTCAATTCAATTTGAACCGTAAAAGATACTTATGAATATAATAAATATTTTTTCGATACTGTACACATTTTGGAAATCATTTTTGTAGCTGTAGGGCGTGTTGTAATGTAACTCTTATTTTTGTAAACGTTTTATTAAAAAAAAAAACACTTCATAGTCAATTAAAAAAAATGTAAATGAGGTCTAGAATTCTTAACATTCTAGCATTGTAATTAAAATTTAACGTAATGAGAATCAAATAAATAGAATCCTAATTGCCCATGCGCTCTGTAGCTGAAAAACGTGCTAGGATATTTATTGTACAGCGCCCGTGAGGTGATTTTCAAAAAAATATATACATGTAGATCTGCTTTGTGTCGAAGCCAAATTTAAGTAAAACATAACTTGGTTGTAAAATTATTACACATACGTAGAATAGTCGAAAGAATTTTGACAAGAAGCATAAAAAGGTTGAAAAAATTTAGAACATAATAAAACATAACAATTAACTTGAAATATAAGGAAATTAAATAATAGATGGAATGAAAAAATAAGGAAAGACAATAATAAAACAAATAAATAAAAAGGAAGCAAAAAAGTACAAAAGTAAAAAAAAAATAGAAACACAAATTTGGATTGTTTTGTTACTTTTTCTTTCGTTTTTGTAATTAAACTGTAGAAAGTTTTTAAGAAAACTATTTTGACAAAGCAATCGAAATGTCCACTCGACAATTATTGTCCAGTGGAAGACAAAATATCGCAGCTTTCCTGCATAAGGCCCGAGAATCGTCCGCCAGTTCTAGCCGTGTAAGGAAGATGGATAACGACCATATATTTTTACAGGGCTTTCATTGTGCGCGTATTTCAAAGGTTTCGTGAACATTTCAATATACGCCAGATATTAATCACACTAATGATACAAGATAAAAATGAACACGGCGTCGTTTATATAGAGGAACATAAATCTACGTATCCACAAAATAATCAGTACTCGGGAGTCATATATCGCCCGTGAAATGAAAAAAAATAGACGAATTTGCGTTTTGGATTGCAAAGGAATTTTTAATGAAAATCTGCAAGCGTTTTGGAAAACAAAGGTTTAGACCTACCACATATAGTTTCACATTTTCCGAGCATAAAATATTTATGATTTTTATGAAAAAGTCCGAAAATTGAAATATTTTTGTGTTTGTTGTTTACTCGGTATTTTGAATATCAGGCTAACATAATTTATTTTGCGTCTACCTTTAATGATGTCGGCCTCGAGGTGTAGTGGTCAGTGCGTTTGCCTACCATGCAAGCGATCTCGGGTTCGATTTCCGACATGGTCGATATGAAATATTTATTCAAACGGGTGCTTTCAAACTAAAATATTTCATAGTCCCTGGATTGGTACCTGAAGCGTAAGACTGATCATGTTACCTGTATGTAACAAAAAATATCAGAATACGCTGCTGCAACCCCCCACTCCATACAACAATACTGGCAATACATAGACTTTAACAGCTCTCCATGTTGTGCTTAGACTAAAATCTCGGTTGCACAAGAGTTTCTGAATTGTAAGAAAAAAAAATAATTACAAAGTCCAGCAAAGATGAGAGCGTTGTATGCTGAGATTAAAAAAAAAAAAATATTACAGAAAAGATACGTTTACTGTCGTAAAAATGTTCCCTAGACGTTTTTAATTTTCGTCCTACTAGCTGATAATATTTTTTTGCTGCTTTTTATTTTATTGAAATTTACTTTAAATTATTGACTGTATATTGACCGTAAATAAATACATACTATCCAGTTAGCTTGCAGTTAATTCTCGGTAGTTTATATTATTTAATATTGAAATAATCTATTGCAGAACGCGCTCTATGTAGTAATTTAGTGTGGACGTCGACGGATACCAAGCTACTATACTCGTGCAAGGCAGTAGAGAATAGGGATGGCAGCACCACCCAACAAACACCGAAAATTACAGATACATCGATAATTGAAGTTTCAACGTCTACTTAAAAAAACACAGTAAAATAATGTACTTATAATACGACATGATCAAAAAAAATATTAAAATATAATAATATAGGAATTGTCTTCAGGTGGAAATAGGTTTTTTTTTTTTAAATTGGTGTTTACTAACTATTTTAGATGTTGTTTACATATAAGTTTTTAACGATTGATAGATATTGCAACTTGCAACAGCGATGAATAACTTTTTTGAGAATGGAATAAGGATGTCTAGATATATGAAGGGCTCACAACTGCTCCTTAGCTGGTTTATTTAATTATGCCAATGACATACATATAATTACACATGTTTAATTTTGTGACGTGAAAGTGCTAAAACCTTAATTAATTCCGGTGAGATTTTATCTATTGTAGTAAACACATGAAAACGATTTTTATTTCTGTGACTTCATCTTGTATCAGTAGTTTTGATTTAATTATTATGATTTGAGAACGTCCAAATGTTTTTAGAAAAGTACCGAGTCAGGGGTGAGCCTGAGACTCAAAGTGACGCTTAACTACTCGCTTAAACTATTTTTATGCAGTAAAAGTATACTTATACAACGGTTACGTTATAATCGAAATATAATTATCTATTTTGAATGCAATTTATTTATTTATATTTATGTACATTATTATTATTATGGATTGGTTAATTTATATAGCGCCATTTTTGTGAAAATCACTTCAAGGGTTAAAATTAAAATAAAATTAAAATTTGGATGAATTATACTGTTGACTGGAATTGAACCCACCATAGAAAATTAGCACATAGAGGAGGTCATTTGCTTATTGTTGGATCTTACTTTTCCTAGCTAAAGTTTTATAGTTTGGGAGATATGTAATTTTTATACATTTTTTTATTAATCCAAAATTTGACGTCCAAGCATTCAAAACATTAAGTTTTTTTATTATTGTATTATTTTTATTATTTTACATTTGTGATTAAAATACGTCGAAACTTCCCTTCAACTAGGGTGAAAGAATTAGATATGACGCTTTAAAAAAAAAAAATTAAACTTTACGTTAAAATTCAACCTGAAATAAAATAACAAAATTACAGTGTTTCAATAATTTATTCTACTCTAAGTTATTTCTCTAGTTCGTCACCATTTCTTAAAAAGCGTAATAACTTATTTTTCAACCCTAGTTTGAGGGAAGTTCCGACGTATTTTAATCACAGATGTTTATGACTACCAAGAAATAATAAAAAATACTGTTAATAATTAATAATAATTTTCATCTATATTAATAATAATATAGATGCGAATTTGCTATGGCGGGTATAATTCCAGTCACCTGTATAAAAAAGAGTCAATATAATTCAATGTAGGTATGTCAAAATTATATGTACATATACCTAATACCTTTATAAAATAATAAACAAACAAGATGATCTTGGATTTGGAAAATTCCCTCAAAGACGCGAAAAACATAAATGTCCAAAATAATATTGTTTTACATACAATCTTTTCAACAGGCATAAAAATTAGAAAGTTGGTCGTGTATATTGGAATGTGGAACATTCTATGTATTGACTAATCTCTTTGCCTTCTACGTAACAAAAATAATCAAGATACGTTCCGATTAAAGTGCTAATGGATGATGATGGTAAAAGGATAGAAAAGATTGAAAATGTTTGACGTAAATGTTTTAAATACCTAGATTATAAAAAAACAATAAGACGCTTTGTACTTACAGCCAATCTGCCAAACAAAATGGATTTTTTACCCTTGAAAATAGACGCACTGTATCTGAATTATGCTTTTTACATAAAAAAAAAATTAACGTACTCTCCAAAATTAATCTTAATGTCCCCTTTCGCGTGACAAGAAATAAGTATTTGTTCCATCTGCCAGCCTGTAGCACTAACTTTGCACAACACTCTTTTCTGTATCGTTCTTGCTCTAACTATAACGTTTTTTTTTTATCTATTGATGTATTTACATGCCTCTTAATCAATTTAAAAATAAATTAAGACTCATTATTTCTGGCTGCGATATGATCCCATTTAATTTTTAATGATGCTTACACTCACACACACCTGAATACTTACTCCTACACTAATACACATAAACACACATCTACACATACTCTCATACAAATACACATAAACACACCCTTTTGTTGTAACACAATTTTATAATATGTATGATTCTTATTTAGAAACTTTGCTGGTCTGTCTTTAAACTGTATTTTTCTATTGTTACTATATCATTGTTGACTGTTTGTTTCTTTAAAACAA
The DNA here is from genome assembly GCF_059751315.1 of Micrasema longulum. NCBI lineage: Eukaryota > Metazoa > Arthropoda > Insecta > Trichoptera > Brachycentridae > Micrasema > Micrasema longulum. The sequence continues at coordinate 4,227 of NW_028278308.1, forward strand.
ATAAATAAAACATACAAGGAACTTTGTAAATAGATATTAAAACCGACATCCTGATTTGTTTTAACGTTGTGTCGATTTTGAATTTATCGATATATCGTCACATCCCTAATAGAGAGGAATAATATGTGTGGCTGCATGAAATATGCAGTACGGTCCAGTGATAAACGAGAGCTGTGAACTTTCCACCACCCTCACTCCCGGACCGTATAGTGACCTGATATCAAACGCAATATGCGAGCAAAATCGACAATTTTCCAATCCATTTAGGAGTTCCATTTGCAAATATTACAAATTGTTTTCTACCAATTTAAACCATTTGGTTATCATTTTCAGATGTGGAAACAAGCGTTAGTTATTTAGCCACGAATTACAGAAATGTATCTATATATTGTATTTATTTTAAACATTTTTTCATATGAAAGTCTACATATTTATTGCTAGGAAATCTATATAAAACTAGTGAGTTTGTCCAAATTTTTGTAGACAAGGACTGGATTCAACTCCCGGGGAGCTGTTAATATTAACATATTACAACAGATATAAACATTTAAAAGAATGTAATAAAGAAGTATAGGCGTCTACAGGGCTTATGACTTGTCATTGGCTGGTTTAAGTGGCCACTTTATTGGTCATAAGCCCTGTTAGGTCATAACCTAGACTTCTGTATTACCTTCTCTAAAATGGCCTTCATCTCTGTTGTAATATGTTAATACAACTAGTGAGTTAGAAAATGAATACGGAGCGTTTTCTGGTTAGGATAATCTCCATCTAACATGGGTCAGCCTATTCTAAGATGGATATTTTTATCGTTTTAAAGTATAAGTAAAAAACAGGCTTAACCAATTAATTAATTATGGATAACTTATATAGCGCCATTTTCGTGCCACTTGACAACCTCGAAAAAGTAATTAAAAATTAAAAATTAAATAAAAATTAGAAAAAAAAAAAATATTAATTAAGAGAGATTAAGAGATGTCTGGTTTTGTCGGGCGCCAGTTATCCGTAAAGAATAACAATTAGATTAAAATTGCATTCAGTTTAATTATGTCAATGTGGAGGGTTAAGAAAGGAATAAAGATAAATTGTGGATATTAATGTATTTAAAATAAATTATAAACAATATGAGCTGAGCTATATTAGATGGAGACTATCTTAAACAGAGAACACTCCGTTTTCATTTTCGATTCAATAGCTTTATATAGATTCCCTGTTTTTAGGTATGTATACTTATTTTATGCAATAAATTTGTAAAATAAAATAAATAAACAATTAGTTCTATACTAATTTATTTATTTATTTTGTTCATTAACGCTCAAAAGGCATTTACAAAAAATAAAAATAAAACACATGCTAACATACTAAATAATAAACACAGAATATACAGAAAAAATATGTGAAATTAGTTAGAAAGGATATAATAAAAAGTTTTACAAAGTAAAAAAATAAAATAACAACAAAGGTATGCAAGAAAAAACAGTAAGCATATAAACAAACTATGCAAAGATATAAGCTTATGAAATAAATTCTGTAAAGCAAACCCAGTAAATATAGGGTTACGGTAAGCAAGTAAGACAAATTTAAGTTAAATTAATAAACAAGCAAGCATATATTATCGCGAAAAAAGAAGAAATAAAAATATGTAAATATGAAATGCGTATTTGCCAGTACTTGCTAATATAACAATAACAAAAAAAAAGTAAGACTACTGAATTATGAATGCATTGCTAATCAAATTTAATAATTTAGTAATCATTATTATATAAACACAAAATAAATATATGTGCTAAGATGCACCCGCGTACACACACTTGGGCCGCGATTATGAACGGCTATCTTCATCGGTATATACTGAGACGGTATAAACACATATCGATATTCATGTACGAAAGTGAGTATATTTGTATGAAAATTCAAAATATCTTCGCGAACATGTTCAGAAAAAAAAAAGTTATGACGAGGAAGATTTGATCGACTGGATTTGCTTGTTATCAGCACTACTCGTTATACCAGAGGTTTTTAAAAATCCAATTGCCATTCATATTGTCACTAAGTAAACAAATAAACATACGTTTAGTTCAAACAGATAATTAAAAAATAAAACTGTTAAGGAAAAACATAATAAATGCTTACAAACTTACCCCTTTCTAAATTTTAAATGTAGGTAAATAAACGTTTTTATTTTTTCACAAACTTGACGGATAAAGAAAACTTTTTACATAAATTTTATGTTTGAAGCGCTAACTTTGTGGTTATTCATTATAATTAAATAAATAATAACATCCTTAATGTTTGAGTATGTCCAAATGCTTGCAGACTGGCTGGATTTTCTCCCTAGGGAGTTGTTCATATTTAAATTTATTTCAACAGAGAAGAAAAACGTTTTTGAGAAGGTAATATGGAAGTCTATGCATTTACAGGGCTTATGACCTTTCATTGGCTGTGATAAAGGTTTCAGCTCTTTTACTTCACAAAAGTCAACAGATGGAAGAGTTGAGGAAATGTGGATGTGCAAACATGGCCAGAATGGTGAATGTTACACAGTGTGTAATGTGGCCACTGACAGGTCATAAGCCCTGTAAATGCCTAGACTTCCATATTCCCTTCTTAAAAATGTTTTCCCTCTCTGTTGAAATAAATTTAAATAACATCCTTATTTTTAATCGCTTTTTTATTTTTTCTACCGACCGGTTTCATAGCTATACTAGCTTCTTTATCAAGGTACACATAACTCATGAGTTCCATCCTGTTTTATTTTATCAGAATGTTTACTTAATATTATGCTTCGTATGGAGCTAGTCTTTTTGTCTCGTTAGGGTGGGAAGCGTAATGTTAGATGGGTACGATATTTAAAACTTGACAGGAGTGGACTAAATGAAATTTTGTTTATTGGGTTATTTATTATTTTTTTCTTAATATGAATCACTTTTTTAATTTCTGAGATTTCTCAGTTGTCTAATTTTTAAATTTTATTTTCATAAAGAAGAACTGTAATTATTTTCTTCCCACCCTTAAAATACAAAAATACTTTATTTATTACCTCCATACGCAGCATAATATAAGGTAAATATTAGGCAAATAAAATAGGATATCATTTATTAGTTTAGTATTCCTTGATAAAGAATAAAGCTTTGAAACTGGTAGGTAGAAAAAATAAGTGGTTGAAAACAAAGTTGTTTGTATTTATTTATTTATTTATTTATTAACGGACATTGTCCATGTATACAATTTATAAGGTTTAAATATTACAATAAAATAATAGTTTAAAACATTTTTTAAAAAAGAAAGAAGCATTGACAAACATAAGGGACATCGAGACAAGATCTGGACTATTTATTTGGTGCTCGTTTAAATCCTTGTAAACTTAAACCAAAAAAGTCCAGATCTTGTCTTGAGTTAACAATACGACAAAGGCGGGTCATTGAAGAATTTAGGCCATAGTTTGTTCTATGCTGATCGATGAACAGTACTTCATTGTTTCTCAATCTACGAGTCGGAATATTGAATTTTACTTGTCCCAGTAATGATGGAACATCGATTATACCATTTAGTATGCCGAACATATATATGGAGTCAATATTAGTTCTACGTTTTTGTAGACTAGAAATATTTAACATTGACTCTATTTCAGTATAAGAATAATTATCTCTCTCTAGTCCAATCATCCACGCTATTTTTCGAAGCAATCGATGTTGGACTGATTCAATGTGATTTATGCGATTGACATAGAATGGGGACCAGACCACTGAGGCATATTCAAGAAGAGGGCGAACAGTTGAGCAATAAAGAGTTTTGATTGTACGGACATTAGTAAAATCAGAGGATATTCTGTTTATGAAGCCAAGTAATTTCAGTGATTTATTTACTGTATTATCTATATGCTCGTTGTATGTCAGTTTATTTTATTAAAACTTTTTATATTAAAAAAAACATTAACGGGTTGGATTCGTGGAACACGTGAAGGTTACCAAGTCATTTTTTGTAGAGCAAAAATATATTTAGAACGACAAAAGGTAATTTGAATATTTTTCCTAATTCAAGTAAATATTAGCCCTAATTGTAATAGTTGAGTTCTAGGAAAATTTAATTTGTAATATTGTTAATACGCCGAAGATTTGAATACTAGATTTGAGCGGCTATAATGTTTTAAAGTAATTGTGAATTTCTTGTCTTAGGCAAACGGAATACTAATGAAGTTATAAGTTGGAAATTCATTTCACGCCAGATGGTACTGTTATGTGTTCCTAAATACTAAGAGGGTACTAATATTATTAAAGGTACTTACATTAGTATGTCGTAGGAATACCTACCCTTAGGTGTAAGGTAAATTCAATAGAATATCTCTGTTATACAATATCGTAAACGAATTAAGGGTGTATTAAAATGTAAATTTACCACCATCTTGTACGAAAGAAGCCACCCCAAAGCTCAAAAGAGAGTTTTTGAATGTATTATGTAAGAAAATTTTAAGCAAGCGTTCACTAAACAAACTAAAACTTGTTTACTTTTAAAAACGTTTCATGAGAAGTTAAATGTTATCTTAAAAGTAAGCGTGTTGATTTAAAATAAGGAATAAAATACTGCTTCGTCAAATCTACGAAAGAAAAAAAAAAAAGATTTTTCATGGTCCAAGCTAAAACGTGTTAATTATATTTAAACAAAAAAGGTACCGTTTTGCCAAACAAAAAAACTTAATTTTTTTTTAATTAAAAAAAAAAATAGTTTACAAAGAAGAAGAAATACATCATATTTATGTATATATATTTTTTATTGTATCATTACCGGTCAAACAAGGGGTTTACCCCTTACTAAAACCGGCGAGTGTTTTTTTTGCATATATTTTTTTTAAATGTCAGAACACAAAAGTACATTTTATTGATATCTTCAAATTTAATGTTTTTTTTTTTTTTAACACATTTACAACAAATAATTACAACCAAGCGACAGAGATTTTTACATAATTTTTGTCTTCCTTCAATAGTCATTAGTTCCTTCAACTCATCTCGTTCAAAAGCATGAAGAAACGAGGCCAGCCCTCTCTTTAGCTAGACAACACCACCACAATTTCATACTGGGATAAGGTTGTATATTTGTTGTCAAATTTAGAAGTATTGCCTTTGTGCCAAAAAACTGTTGACCCTTTTCTAAAGAATAAGATTATATTTATTTACTTTATTTAAATGTACATTTAATACATACGTTCATTGAGTACAGAGACACAGCTTATAGTGACACGACCAAGAACAACCCATGTCTATGAACTGGCCTCGACACGCTAGAAAATCTGTTTTGAGTTACAGAAACATTAAAGTTCCACAACTCGATGCAAATTGGTTTTCATAGAATTTAAAAAAAGTGTAACAGAATTATTTATTGAGTCAATGTTTATTTTGTAGAATTCAGTATTATCATTTTTTACATATAAATCAAACACTGATTTGAGTCTATTAATTTCGTTTATATTGTCCTTTAAAAACAAAAAATCGGACCATAGGGAAACATCACGCACTACGAATACCAATAAAAATATGAAAAACGAATTTGGAAAAATTAATTGTAATTTCAAACTCAATACGGATATTGTGGAAACCCGTTTTCATTCATAGTTTTAAAATGACAGTCGTGACGTCAAGATTCGTGACGAAGTTCTATTTAAATTTTAACGGTCACAAACAAAGGCTAAACATTAACCGAATCGTGACGTTTTGGGGGCGTGGCCAATGCAATGAACCGTTTTCGCGGGAATTTTAAATGTTAAATTAAAAAAAAATATGCTACCAATGAGTACATTTTTTTTTTACTAGACAGTATTTCATAGACCCATAGAAAAATTGATATTTCCTTATTATTTTGCGTTGTTAGGATAATTTCATACGTTCGTTCGTTAGTGGGTTAAATCATGTACCTTGTACATATTTATCTACAAAAATTTCGGTTTACTTAAAATATTGTTGATTGCCACCCATCGGGAATTTTCCGTTATTATTGTAACGGAGACGGCTTTGTAGAAAATTTCGAGCGAATGTAATTTTAAATTAAACAGTTTATTTAATTATTACTGAGAAGGCTTTTATGAAAATAGCGGAGAAAATATAAGGAGAGATAATTCAACAAATTTAAAAATACGAGCGTGGATAAAAAATTAAAAGCCTGGGGAGTACTCAGTAGAAAAAGCAAGCATTTAAGAATGTTTGTACTATGATACATACACACACTTGACTCAAAGGCTTTAAGAGCCATCGCGCATTTTTAAAATTCTTCATAATTAAAATTTTCAGAGCGTTAAGTAAAAATTTTAAAAGGTAATTTATTTTATTATTTTTTTTTTATTTGAAAATTTATTTATAAACCCTTACGGATTATTACATTCATTTTACATAAAATAATATCTACATTTTTCATTTATACTCTGTTGTTCAAAATAATATTTTTTACAACTTTTAAAAAGTTTGTCTGAGTCTTTTGTTTAGTTTTGTCTGGTAGTTTATTGAATAATTTCAGTCCCTGGTTCATTAGTCTTGATTGTCTTTGTCTTGTTTTAGAAAGTTGTATGTGGTATTTGTCTGATATTTTCGTATTATGTCCATGTCGACTACAATTTTTAAGTTTAAGTTTTAGTTTTTCGTCTACAATTACATTAGTGGCTAATTTATGGATAAATTTTATTGATTCTAGTTGAAAGAGTTCAGTTATATTTAATTGCTTAGTTTGTTTAAAAAGTTCTCTAGTTGCAGTTAAATAAGGAAGGTCATATACTAACTTTAATATTTTATTTTGTTGTCTTTGTAGTCTGTTTATGTCATTTTGATATCCTGCTACTATATTCACTTTTACCTCATGCTGCAGTGGAAAGCAAATTTAATTTCCATGCATGAGAATCATGGGCATGTTTTTTGACTACGTCAAAACAAAAAAAAAAAAAAGAATATTTAAATATTAAATAAAAACCTAAATAAAAATAAAATAGAAAATAAAGGTATCATTTTTATGCCACAATTTAACGTGGATTTTCTAGTGAGTCGGGGAAAGTACATAGGCATGGCTTTTGTCACTAAAAGCTATGTCTCTGTCTCGCTGTTTCTACTATGGACATTTTAATCACACATTAATTTTATTCAAAAAGAGTTTTCTGGCGAGTCAGAGCAGGTTTACAGGCATGAATTGTTCCTAGTTTCATTGTAAAATTATAGTTACCAGGAATAACAAAAAAAGAAACATCAAAAGAACAAAATATACCATGTACTTTGCCAATTTCATTATTTAAACGAATTATTAAGTACAAAAAGGCATCATTAAAGTTATTAACAATTAAAACCCCATCTACAAAAATCTTTAAAGCCTTTAATGTGCCGATATGTGAGATATGCCTAATATACGCTTAGGTTTTTTTGTTTGACAGATTTAAAGATGGGTATTGTCATTCTCCTGTTTAGGGACATGAATATAACAGGGACAAGAAATTATATTATTGTCAATATTTTTTCCCTTTAACACAACATTTGGACAAATGTGTAAGGATTATTTTTCTGCCAAATTATAATATTTAATATGCTTCCATATAAAATTATTAAGTTTACTAATAACAAACAATATTTCAAAAGAGAAATCCAAATCTGACTGAAGAAAATAAGGAGAGAAGAAATATAAAAAATAAATAAATGACATCTGAAATATGTAAAAAAAAGAGGTTTGAACACTGTACAGTGTACAATCCTCCTCAGAACAGCTTTTCCAAGTGAGAAGGAATTTTGAAATACCTTTGTATATAAAATATTTTATATGTAAACTAGCGGACCCGACAGACGTTGTCCTGCCCGACATTGGCTTGCCTTACTTTTTAATAATTGAATTACAAAACTAAAAATTATTAATATCCAAATACAGAATTTAAGAAGGTTCCTACGTACTTGTTTATGGTTGAATTCCAAAACAAAAAATAATTCATTTTCATAAATACAATTCTTTTTGCAAATTTCAAACTCAGCCCTTCTCACCAACAGGGGTGCACTTTATTTATGAATGCGATTTTCAAAAATGTGTTGAATGTCAGTTAATATTTACTGAGTATTACCAAAAATCCAGTAAAAATTAATTAATGGGAAGAAATTATAAGGAATGTAAGGAAAAAATGCGATTGGGATCCAAAATAGCAAACGTTACTTGTAAACACAAAACCTTGAATTTTTTTTGTATATGCATTCTCGTCGAATGCAACCCTGGTAGGTCGATGAAAAAAAGATTTATGCATCTAACTTTTTTTTTACAAATTCGATTGAATATTTTGATATATCTACGAACACGTGCAGCGCAAAGACTTACATTTCGCTGAAAACCGCACATAAATCAGTTAAGCCACTTAAGAAGAGTTCAGTGACATCACACATACAGAAGATATATCTATATGATAATGATAAAATTTATAAATAAACTTATCAATGAAACTTTGTTTCGTCATTTATCTTTAGGTATGTAAACTTATTAACTAAATGTTATTATGTAAACTCTCCTTTACTTAAACCTTTAATTTAATATAGCTCCGTTTGATTTAATTATTTACTACTAAAATTATGTAATGAAATTATCTGTATTAACTAAGTATGAATCTTAAAATGTTTCATTTATAGGTATGTAATACTTCCCTGTCAAAAAACCAAAGTATTTTCCAACTTTATCTGTTAAAATGTAGATTCCCCACACTGTTGTATTTCGCCATGTGTTCTCTTCCCACATTTTAAATAATAAAACTTAATCCCTTTCGGTCCAAAAACTCCCAAAAATGAATTGTATAGCAAACTAGTTGTAAATATTTATGTTTTCTGTCCCCTGTTAAAATATTGTTCTATCTTATCTCCAAAATATGTTAAGAATAGTATAAAAGCTGTAAACGTTGTAAACAAATCACCAGTCTTGAAGATGCCTACTTAGGCGAAAGCGCTCGTTGGTCAAAATAATAAAAAGTAAAACTAAACCAAGAAGTTTCATTGATAAGTTTATTTATAAATTTTATCATTATCATTAACTATGGAGTTTTATCAAGAAATATCAACAAAAAACATCAATATTATATATCTATATGTATATAAAGATAAAGAAAACTTCTTTGTAAACCTTATATTCAATGTATTTTCATTTTGTTCTTATTTGTGAACTCTTTATATGCTTATTTGTACCTATCTAATTAAATTAAGGCTGCTGCGTGTGCCTTGGACATCCAGAAGGACGAACGCATCAATACTGGAAGAGATCCATATTACAACTCGTCTATCAGTGGTGTGTTTGAGAAGGATTCTTTCTTTTTTTGGACATATTGCTAGACGTGAGCCAGACAATCTAGAAAAGACAATAATGCCTGGCCGAGTTGAAGCCAGAGTAGAATCCCATATAGATGGACTGACCAAATAAAGGTGGCTGCGGGGATAAAATTTAATGAGTCAGTTCGTCGGGCTGTGAACAGACTGGAGTGGAACAAACTAATCAGAAGTGTTCATGGTGATCACGATCCTCAGCATTGAGGGACCGGCTTGGAAGAAGAAGAATTAAATTAAAATGATATAAACGTTTTTTTATAAAATAAAAAAACAAATTACGTTGATCCGTCTATCGACGCCAACGGGTGCTGATAAACATCTGATGATTTGTATAACCCGTCAATGAAAGGAGTCCCCTTTCGAAACTATTGTTTTATTATTTAACTAGAATAAACGTTAATAAAACTAGCAACAAAGATTTTATTTTATAACAAGTCTTACGTAGTGGATGCTAATTTAATCAATTCTACGACATAAAAGTAGTCGTAGACATTCGTCGACATTCATAGAGTAGACATTCGTTTGAAAATGCCCTAACGAGGCGAAACAATTGTCACGAAATTCTTGTTTTTAGTTTTGTAAAAATAAAATAAAGTGTTTAGTAGACTCAAATCAGTGTTTGATTTCTTATATTATAAAAGTAGTCTATGTGTATATATTTTTTGTTAGCCTCGGGGTCTAGTAGTTACAGCATTTGCTAGGTTTGATTCCCAACAAGATGGACATGTATTAAAAAAATAAATTATACACTACCCGGACTATTACGCGATTCCCAAGATTAATCATATTGACAATATTTAAAAAAAGAATCCAGATATCTATAATGCTATACCAATACAGTGCCCCATGAATGATTAGATATGAAAAGCCGATAAATATTAAACAAAAGATTGGTCAACGTGATAAATTAAAATGTTCCTGTTATTTTCTTAAGATATATTTTGAACTAGCGGACCTGACAGACGTTGTCTTGCCCGAACGTTGGCTTTCTTACTATTAGCTTGGAAACAGACTTTTCATTAATTAATAAGTAGGTACCTAGGTACTTGTTTGTGATTAAATTCCAAAGCTAAAGATTGTTAATATTTAAATAATGAATTTAAGTAGGTATCTAGGTACTTGTTTATGGTTGAATTCCAAAACATAAAATAAATATTTTTTCAAATATGGCATTCTTTTTGCAAACTCCAGTCGTCTTACCAACAAAGGGGCGTACTTATGTAGGAATATGATTTTTAAAAATGTATTGAATTTAATATTATTTTGGTGGCACCAAAAATCAAATAAAAAGAAATGACTGGGCACAAATTATAAGGAATTTAAGGAAAGAATCTGAGATCCACAAAAAACAAATGCTGTTTGTAAACATTCAAAAACAAACTTTTTTTAAACACAAAAAACATTTTTCCATTTTTTTGCTAATGCATTCTCCTTGAATGAAACCCAAGTAGATCGATTAATTAAACATTTATGCTCCTAACTTCTTTTTTGCATATTCGATAAAAAATTTAATATCTACGAACACGCACAGCGCAAAGATCTATATTTCTTTGAAAACCGCACGTAAATCGTTTAAGCCGTTTAGGAGGAGTACGGTGACATCACACGTACAGAGGAATTATATATATATATATAAAGATAAGACTTAACAGGTGTTTAGCATTAATTAAAGGAAATTAAAGACAAAAGTGGTAAGTCATCGGAATGACTGTTATTTTTTAAGTATTCATATACGTCATAGATCAAAAATCAACAGGGAAAAAACTTATTCCACACACCCGAAACCATTTTACCCGCGCGTTTTCCTATCGATTTTGCTCATACTTCAATTTTTTTTGTCCATAATAAAATATTTTTATAAATTTCATTTTCATGAGCCGTGAATTTGACTGAATACTGCCTTTACTGTCCCTTAATTAAGTTCGGAGATGTTGTGTTGATCAGATGTGGTTCCTTAGTACTTGTATGTGCATAAGTGCAGTGCACTGTCAAGTAAAAATATGTGTAAATAAATAAGTAATTGATAGTAAAAATTCATTTGTAAAACAAAGTTTAATAAAATCCATTAATAAGTTTCATAAAATACTCAGCTTCCGCCCGGACATGGACAAAATAATTGGATTAGGTCGTGAATAAATAATGGGTTATCGTTTGACGAATTACTGTCCGTGCGAGATATCTCTATGACACCAAATTTTGCACGACGGAACGCTATACGATTCACAAAAGCTGAAATTTTTAATGATTCTCTACGCTCCGCCATGTTTCGGAAATGTTCGGGTTTAGTATCATAGTTGTTGCTTTACTAAGAAAAGTTTTTATCGAGTTTATTAGCGCCGCTCCGTTCTCACTACAGGACTATTACATAAAGAGAACGATCTTATGTGCCATATCGCAGCGAGCACCAGCTTGAATTTAGAAATATCGTTTGAGGAAGTTGATGTATTGGAAACGTTAGGTAAAATGTCGAATCAACTTCTTTATACTTTAGGGTCCAGTTTTTTCGTAACTGGATAAAACAAAAAATATCGAATTCAGCACAAAGTTACTATTATTTTAAGTTGAACTAAAGTAACACTCAATAAATTTGTAGGATGACTAATAAAATAATAGCTTTTAGGAAAAATTCGTCTATATTCATCAACATAGTCTCCTTCAAGTCTGATACATTAATTCCAACGCCATCTTAACATTTTTATGCCTTTTTTGAAGAACTGTTTATCTTTAACCTTAAATTAGGATTCAATTTTGGCAATCAATTCTTTCTTCTTCTTCTTTCGGTGCCTTGTCAGGTCCCTCGGACGTTGGCGACCACCGCAGCGAAAGCATTTCTATACCGCGCTATTTTCATGTTCCGCAGCCAGGACAACTACTTACTGATGTACTCGCTGTAGTGATTCCTTGGAAAATATGACCAATGTGGTTTCCCATCGACTTCTCTGGTGGATTGTTCTGCCAGGGTTACCTACCCTTGGCTGGTTGGTTCTGGTTTGGAGGCGCCAAAAACTCGCCTTTCATCCTCTCGTTATCTGCTGTGATCACACTGCTATGAAACTGATCGCATTGCCTAGGGTTCGCGAGGTGGACACTAACGAGTTGGACTAGTTAGTAGTGTTGCCTGTGGAATGCAACTGGGCATTCGCAGCATTTTAAAGAATCACGCCTTCCAGCAAGATGTGACTCACTGCGACATTACTGACAGCTTGACTTCTTTATTGGAACCAAATCTCTTTCCCTGGAGCTTTTTTTTAAAGTCTGCAAACAGCCAATCGTCGCTGAGGGCCAAGTCTAGAGAAAACGGTGGGTGCGGAAGCGATTTGAAGTTCATCTCGTGCAATTTGGCCATTGTAACCATCGACTTATGACACGGTGCATTGACTTGGTGAAAGATCACTTTTTCTTCATGTGGGGTCGTTTTTCTGCGATTTCTTCCATCGAGCGCGCTTATAACACCTTACAATATTTCCTATTGATGATTCTTCCTCACTCGAGGTAATCAATGAATAAAATACCGTCCGTACTTAGAGATTTTACGCCGCAATATTTCACTGTCCCTGCACTGTAACCAGAAGCGGATGACTAATCACCTTATTTTTATTTATTTATTTATGACAAAATACAAGGTTTTTAACTTTACAAATTACATTTTATTACATATTTTATTTGTACGAAATATTCCCAATCAGCAAAAGTGCTGGTATGAGGGGATATTATAAACAATAACACAATAGTTTAAATAAAAATTCTATAAAATAACATCAAATATCACTCGTCACACGGGCTGTAAGAACTGTTTTATTTAGGTGTTTTTTAAGTACGTACATGTTTTGTATATTTTTTAGATCATTAGAAAGTGAATTGTAAAAATTGATTGCTGTATACAAAAAACTGTTTCTTTTTCTGTTGGTCCTAGGTTGTTCGCAAGTTAAATTATTTGATGCTCTTGTATTTATTTTATGTATGTTGTAGTTAAAATTAAATTTAATATTTGTCTTTATTTTATTCTTTTTCATCTCAAATATCATTTTTATTTTTTCTGTGTAGATCAATTCCTCTAGATTGAGCTTTTTTGTTATTCTATATAAATCTGTATAAAACTTACTTTTCTGTAGCAGATAATTAAGAAACGCTGCTATTTACCAATGCAGTGCCCTATGCACCAATGAATGTGGATGACGGTCCGATGATCATGATGAAAAGGGTTCGCATTACTAAACACTACAGCGGGATTAAACGCGATAAATTAAAAATGACGCTTGTATCGTTAAAATAAATTAACAAATAGTTTGTATTTTTTTTTTCGTCAAATTATTTATTTAGTGTATTTTAATTTTTAGGTTTATTTTTACTTAATTCGCAAAAAAATCTTTTTTTTAAATGCAGTTAAACATAGAACTTTTGAAATAGACTTATGACGCGTATGAAAGGCAAAGTGACGGAACAAAAATGTAAACAACTTAACATATGTTAACACCTAATAGATGATTATAATAAAAACGATATGAAAGCAAGTATAAAAAGTAACAAGTTGTAACGTTACGATTCGCAAATTCCCATACTTACCAGTAAATCTAATCTTACTACAGCTTAATCTAAATGTGTCAAATGAACAATGCCAGTTTTTCTTTTCATGCGACGTCAAAAGTAATAAAAAAGGTTTGCGAGCCCTATCGTACAAGGTCGCCAGAAAACTTTTACGGAAACGAGTAAAAAAATCAACCATAAGAAATGAGAATTTACAAAAAAAATCTTAGCACCTGCGGCTTACTTTTGCGCGATTACAATTGATGCATTATTTGTTTAGCTCGGTGCCGTTTTACTGGTTGCTCAAGTTAGTTGAAAGCAGATCAGACTTTTGTGTGTTTGGCGCCAGGCGTCGCAAACCCATCATTAATCAAACCGCTGACATTTTATTTGCGTACAAGACAATACATATTGGCTATAATGCCTTTATTTTCCTAAATTTCCCTAGCCCGAGTATGGGAGTGAACTTTATTGCTGTGAATATTTGCGCAATATGAAAAGATATCATAAAACCGAAAAATACACTTTTGCGCCCGATATAAAGTGATTTCAAATGTTATTTATTGTGATTTTGTTCAGCGGGTGAGATTTCGCAATAAATTATGGTAAAATATGATAAAGTCGTTTTCTTCTGGCCTTCATGGAAAAGTTATATGGGACAATGCTAGATGCGCGCGATAATAAAGCCGGTTGAAAATAGCATTCGAAATAAATGTGAATCGTTTTCGAAATAAAGAGAACGGTTATTCAAAAATGTACGAAAATATTTGTAAAACGATTGCCTTAATTATTTACAAAAAAAAAAAAAAATCGTCATCAATTCATCTCTATCCGTACCAAATGGTGCATAGGGCACTGCATTAGTACACCAAATGAAGCATATATTGATCATCTGTTACATGAAAGTGCCAGTCAAAGGACAATAAAATACTTCTGTGTAAAACCACATTGAAAAACAAATATTTCGTGTCATCCTAACCGGAAATCAAACCCGTGTTCTTAAACATAGTAGGCAAAGGCGCCAAGGCGGACTATTCTCTACTCGATTTCCTATTTCAGGATTTCTTACCTAATAACAGCCATCGAGTCAAAAATACTACTCTTGGATTCTGGTTCTATTTTGCAGGCAAATTTGTTTAAAAATAATAAATAGATAAACAAAGTTCCTATAATATAATATTACAAATCATAAATCTAAGTTAAAAGGTAATACAAAAAATATATTTTTTAAAGACATTCAGACATTTACAGGGCTTATGGCTTCTGAGGTGTAATGGTTAAGACACTTGACTTAAGCACGGAATGTAGGATAATTGTGTAAGGCATATTCAATTTAATTATTTAACAGTACAATTTGGTAGTCAGATAGCAGAAGGAATTAACAGTAATCCAGTTTCAGGAGCCCACATAGAAAAAATGACAGCATCATTTTAAATGGTAAATAATTATTGAAAAGTAACACGATTTTTTTTAAAACTGAGTCGTATTCAGCTTTCTTGAACTCTTTTGAAAATTACAGATGGTCCCTTCTGCCAACCGACTACCGAATTAGGAAATTGTTCCTAGAATCAAATCTTAGAATGTTAAATTTTGAATTGAATCATTTAACAGTAAAGGTTGAACAAAGTAATTTTATGTAAATGTACAAATTAATGTGTGGTAATTTATCATTGTGTAAATATTAATACTCAAGTCAGAATAAATTTATAATTTAAAGTTTGTAAAGGGGTAAATTTCAGTGAAAATTTTGCAATATTCATAGTATAGTACCAAAATACGGCGTTTATTAGCAAAAAATAATATTAGAGGAAGGGTGTATAAAATGACATAGATTTTTCGTAACATAAAAAAATACATAATTAATTATAGAAATAAAAGACGAGTGATATAATTCACAAATTTAAGTAAATTTAAAGTATTAATTTTAAGTAGCACTCGTCTTTTATTTCCATAATAAATAATAATGAACTTCCATAAAGAAATTTCACTTACAAAATTAAATTTAATACATAATTTGAATATTTATTTAATTTAAAAACTTTATTGAATGATATTTACAGTATTTTTTAATGTTACACAACTTTTGAAATAGGAAAATATTTATAAAATTACATTAAAAATATCAAAATAAAACATTCCACTAAAATCCACTTTAAACCCCCGGGTGTACAAAATGACATACGATATATTCGTTGAGGGAATAATTATTTGAAATGATTTTTCTTTTATTCATGTCATGAAATTAAAATATTAAGAGCACATGTTACATACAAATATCTTGGTTTTTATATTTAAACCAGCACATTTTGCATAAGCCATTTTTACCATGTACCTTCTGGCTTAGATCTCGTATATGAATCATTACAATAAATAAGCCAGCAGTCATCTTTATTCACTGAAAGTAGAGGGTCGTCGGGGTCAAAATCAATAAAACAAATTTTACACACCATTTGTTTATCGTTTTCTGAGACATATTTTTTGGAATCATTATCTTTAATCTCTGATGTATTTGGAGATGAATTCAAATCACAGTGGTCTGTTGCTTTCAAGCTTTCCTTTTATCATGTCCTCCAATATAATTTCCAGTTGAAATTTGTCTCGAGTCTATGGCATGACACCTTGACATTAATCGTTTCAACGTGAGTTTATTGGTTAAAGTATGAGGTTAAAAGAGTTTCCCACACTCACAACACTAGATTAAAAGGGCTGAGGGCTCCCTGATCGTTCCCTGAATTACAAATTACTTCGGAGAGCGAACAAGAAATTGCGTTATTCCAAGGTTGTTCAATGATCTCCCACAAACCATCATTAACATTAAAGATCTTCAAATAAAAAAAAAAGAACTGAAGAAATATCTTTTAAATACTTTATAGTGCCTGTTAATAAATAAACGAATATAATATTAATATATATAAAGTAAAATAAACCTGTCATTAAAAAAAAAATGTGTCCCACCGAAAAGTCTTTAGACTTACAGTATTTCCAAGCGTTTATTTAACTTTTGACACATGGGCGCCTATAAAGTTCCGTAATTATTGACAGGCAACCATAGACCTAAAAATGCAATACTTCATGTTTTTTTCATTACGATAGTGAAGCGACATGTTTTTTTGCTCCGATATTTATCGATATCGATGTTTATTGAGCCTACTTATGCAACGAGGATTATACAAGTTGATTTTTTTCATGAAAAAATGTAAAATGTGAATTAAATTAAAACCGGAAATTAAAAAAAATAATTTTCTATCGAAAGCCACAGTATTTTTATTCACTTAATAATGAATACGACTAATTTACATGAAATATAAATGTCTAACTGATTCAATATTGTGAAAATATCAAATATTTATTAAAAACTACTTATCGATTGTCTATGGCCAAAACTAATTTGACAATTCGTCAGAATATATTGAATTTTAATGGCGCCGTGGTCGTTGTCGTTTATTATTGTCGCCGACAAACTGACAGTGTCGCGACACAAAATTTCTCAATTTACATTACGACAATAAAATAGTCCTATGCATATTTGGGTTTTCTGTAGCTCCTGCACCCAATGACAAACTCCAATTAAGGAGTTTATCGAGACTGTATTTAAAGTTTCTTTTGTAAAGAAATGATGTATTTTTTGCAATATTTTTTATTGAATGAAGACTTAAAAAAAAAAAAGTTTTACTACAGCGCTTTCGTAATATAAACTCTGCTTTAAACGTCTGGGTATGTTTATAAACTACAAAATGTTGAGATTAAAACTTTTTCATAAATAAAGTCGATTTTTATGAGAAATCGATTCGGTAACGCATTAGGACATCCCTAATCGATACATAATCGAGCTGTCAAAAGTTAAATAAATGGTTGGATAGAGGGTAACAAATTATTATATGTATTTTAAATTATTAAATAAACGCTGCTCTGCAGAACTGAGACTGAAAAAATATATAAATATTCAATTCAGATGGAGCTTGAATCTCAATATTTATATATTCAGCAGCAATTAATAGTATTGGTAATTTCCGAAAGGTCATACATAATCAGGAAAAATGTCTGGATTTACGTGACAAATTCTTGTCTTAGCCAAAGTCTCAAAACCACTGATACCATTTTAAACAACAACAAAAAATCAAAGAGTCAAAGCAAAAAAATTGTGTAACCTACTAGATTACGTTAAATTTCGAAACGAAGATTTGTTGTAAATCTCTAAAGGCCCTTTTCTCTAGGTTCAATGATTTTATTTGTGTGCATTTTCAAAGCAGCTAAAGGGGTTCTTTAAATACTTTGTTTTTCAAACGAGTGTTTTCGGCTGCTCTTAGGTAAAAATCCTGAAATAGGAAACAGAGTGGAGAAAACTCTGCCTCATTGCGTAGTGGTTAGCGCTTTCGCCTACCATGCTTGTGGTCCTAGGATCCATTCTTAAAGGGTCGACGTGATACACATGTAAGGGGTTTTTGCGATGCGATATTTCACTACCACCTGAAGCGTAAATTGATCATCTTGACTTCATCTAATAGATGATTATGATAAGGTGCACTTAATTCTTTGATGCTGTGCTATTTTCAACGTTGGATGCAAATAAGGGTGTGTGGTGATGATATTATACAACTGAAGATGCGTAACATTTTTGTTTGGAAAAAAATATTTTTAAAAATGTGTAATTAACGGATTTTAGAGGTTTCGTTAAAATTTACATCGATAGGCTTCATTAACATACCTATTTGCTGAATAATTTAATTTGTTTTGTTAACGAGTAACTTTGTTAAGAGCGCGAACGCCGAGATTTGCCGTTTGATATAAATTTGGTGTTAACAAAGTATTTCAATTACACTGTCTTTTGAATTATTGTTATTTTAGGCGGCATAACAATTTCTAAGAAATCAGCATAAATAATTTCGTGTCAATCTGAAGTTTTGGGTTCGGTCCAAATACAAGGAAGTACTAAGGGTGGTTTTGACAAAGGGACCGAATTTGTCTTCCATTATATTTACATATTCGCAAAGATATAAGATTTTAAGATGACATAAAACAGGATGGTGGCGAAAGAGACAAATGGTGGCCACATTTCGAATACAAATGGTATCTTTTACCAAAACAAAGATAAAAATGTTTCAAATGTGCTAAACGTGGCTGATTCGTAAAAATACAATACGTGCACTAAATCAGTATTTCAATATTACCTATTTTGATTACTAAAAAATATCTACTAGAAATATAAGGTCATTTTCTCAGAGTAATAATGCGCTATAGAGAAACCCAAACGTAGGAAAACCATTATTTATTTATTTATTTACCTAAACATCAACGGTTCAAAGAACCTTTAACAAAAAAAAAATAATTTACAGATTTAATCACAGCAGTGCACAGTGATCATGTAGTACATAGTAAGAAATAATAGAATAATTAAAACTAAACAATTTAGTAAACATATAATATAAAAAGTTAAAAAGAAACATAACATTTCTTAATAAAAGAAAGCAATAACTATGAGAAAATCTTATGTACTAAATATAAATTTAATACAGTAAAGTTGAGAAGTTAAACTAGGTAATAATAATAAAAAAATGAATACAACATAAGTACTTAAAAAAAAAAGAAGTTTTTGAGCAATAAATCAAATATAAAAAATAAAAATAGTTAAATTACTAAATAATAATACCTCTATTTAGTGAAATCATCATTCAAAATCATCAAAAAAAATTCTGATTGGCCCCAGAGGTCATAAATAAAATCAATTAAAAATCCTTAAAATCAATAGATTAAATAATATTCACGATGTAGAATATCCTAATGAACAGTTGACTTATGTGTGTTCCATTACTATATCCATTGAAATGACTTTATTAATCCTTTTCGGACATCGTAATTGGCAGGTATTAATCACCCTTACTGAGATAAGACAATAAAACCCTGAACCACAATAATAATTTTAAAAAAAAAATATCTCATTAAAATATCATTATATCAACATATTATTTACCTCAAAACCCTTAAAATGTCTTTCACGCAAAAGTTACTCAATTGAAATTACAATTATATCATTTTGATTTCTCCATCCTTACTGTTTTGTATAAATATATTGAATTTTACAATGAAGATACCAGCCTCGAAGATGTTGGGAAAGCAATAAAACCGGTTACTGGTTTTTCCAAATTTGTGGATTGAAGTCGTCTTTTATTTATACAATAAAAAAATATTTTAACAGTGAATTGTTCGAAATTGGAAGCTTTTTATTTTATTTCGTTGAATCGAAATTGTTATTCTGATTATTGAAACGTTTGGGTTGCTATAAAATTGAGTTATAAAACAAATATTTAGTTTTCTGGGGATAAAGATAACCAAAACAGGAATATAACTCAGTGGAATGTGAGGATTTTTTTATTATATTCGTAGTTGGGGATAAAGTTTGTTTTAGTATAAAGCCTAAAAGATATTGTATTCTTCTGAAGCTTGAGAATGCAAAGTGACCAAAAATAAACAACTTTTTCATGATCATTTACGAAAAAAAAATCATCATCATCATTTCCCTATCCGTATTAAGTGATGCATAGGGCACTGTATTGGTACTCCGATTGCAGCGTTTCTGGATCAATTTTATTAAATGGAATGTAAGGTGATCACTCTTACTCTTTAGGTGTAAATCCCGAGAATGAAGTATTGCCAGTGTAGAACCACCTTTAAAACCAATATTTCATGTCCCTACTGACAAGCAATCGAACCCAGGACCTCAGGTATGATAGGCAAACGTGCCAACCACCACACTACGAGCCGAATAAAATGTTTCTATCAATATTTAGAGTTTGTTTAAAAGTTTGCTGACAAGGAGTGAATTTCACTCCCAGGGAGTTTTATGATGATCATATTACAACAGAGATGAAAAACATTTCAAAGAAGTAAAAATGGAAGTTGCCGGTTATCGATTGGGTAAATCATAGTAATAACAAATTTAATCCAGTCAAATAAGTGCAGGGCTAATTCCACCATATATATTTAAACATATTTTATTTTTGTAGGATAATATCCAAATAATAATAAATTTAAAATAAATAGAAATAAATAAATGGTAAGGAAAGGAAAAAATTAATAAATTCTAACAGGAAAGAGATAAAACAAAGTATATATCGTAGAGATCGTAGAACAATGACGGATGTGCGAAAAATGGGACAGTGACTTTTTCGATTGACATATGTTTATTTTTCTATGTGGTTTTAAACAAGGCGCTAGGACGAACTTCCCTTCCTCCCTTGACCCGTCACAAATGGCGGAATTCCAATCTTTTGGCACTAAAAACGTGCGCAAAGAGCTCTCGGAAGAGACCGACAAACTGGCAATAATCTAATAGCATTTAATATTGAAAAAATTATGTAAATGCTTTTTTTCCAGGTTTAAAAAAAATATATAAAACTAACCAAAGTATCAAATGGTACTTATTAAGTTGTGATATAAAGCGTCAAAAAAATCATATTTAAACCACCCTCACGTGAAGTTGAAGAAAATCACATGCGCCGTTGTTCTACGTTTGCGACGATATGTCCTTATGGCGGGCTCAACATTTGCAGCCATCGCTCCAACAGGGGAGACTGGATCACCCTGCCGTGGCTTGAAGAAGCGTATTGTTAGATCATTTTAAACGTTTAAGTGATCACTTTACACAGTGCGTAATGTTCGCTGCGATTGAAACACCAATCTAGTGCCGTATGCACAACTGGGTGTGCATAGAAAAATGATATTGATGATGATATACATATATGTACATACATTAAAAAAAATAAATTATTGATACATTTCATAAAAGGTACATGTTTTAAAAAAATTCTATACAGATCTACTTTTATACATCTAGTAAATGTTATCACTGTGAGAGTATCACTGTAGAGACTAACTCTTGTGCTTGGAGAGTGACTAACACTATTGTAGTTTATTTATAAGAGTTTATATAATTTTAAATATACGAGTACATGAGAAAAAAAAACATAGGATATATAAAGAAAAAAAGATAAAACAATAATACATTCATACTTATCAAAATTTAATGTATAATTATAATTGTGGAATAATCTACCCACTAATGTAAGAGACGCCCCTCTTTATTTACAATTAAGTCAAGATTAAAATGTCACTATCTAAATATTTAAATTGTTCCTTATCCTTCTTCTCTCCTTCCCATCATAGTATGGTGTTAATTTTTTTAATGCATTTTTTTATTTTGTTAATCTTTGTTTTTAATTTTTGTATAAAATTGTAAGATTAAATATGTCCATGTATTTATACTTTTCTCAAACTGAACGGTTTGGGTAGGTAAAAAGAAATTGCCTTAAGGCAATATGCCTGCCCTTACATGTATATATCAGTGGCGAGCGGTGAGTTTTTAAATTGGTAAGCTATGAAAATTCTGATAAAATGTCCATAGCGGTAGTATAGCATATAAAAAACAAGTCTATTTTATATTTAATAAATAATTCCCAACAAATGGCTTCAGCGGCTAATAGTTTCAGTACAAATATTTTCTAATGTAGCACAAACATTTGATTTAAAAAATACAATTTAAAAAAACATAATTGCAAAAAAAAAAATAGGAACCCCTATGGAATCGAACCCCCGCCTACGTCATTAGAAAGCAACGACCCATCCACTCAGCTATTTCGCGTTTTGGGCTAAGCGTCGAAAAAGTTATTAATAAACTGAATAATTCATTAGCGCACCAGTGCATCTTTGGTTAAGTCAGACTATTATAACTTGTCTTGAAATAAAACACAATTTCTTAATAAATGATAATAATTAAATAATTTAAAAGTATTCCTTACCGAGTACGATAGTTCACCAAACAAAACATAAATTACGTTTTAAGAATCATTGTTTCATCGACTTTTATATCACATTATTATTCACAAAACGACATAAGTTATACATATTATAATTCTTCATATATATTTATTCTTAACACTATACACTAGTAACGTTTTTATCATAACTCTAACTAAATTTTAAAAGTTTAAATGGATACTGAAGAATAACCTACAATATTCAACTGTCATCGTATGCACAAAAACGAATTACAATTAAAAAACAAAAAGCAAATCTTTGTTTTTTAAAACCCACTAAAGGATTTTTACTATATTATGGATTAAAATATCAATTTGTTTCGATTAAAATATCAAAATATTTATTTGTTTTAAAGCAAATTTACTTTCAAACCACCGAAACATGAGTATGCTAAATTACTTATGACATAAAAAATATATTCGTTATCTCTTTCTTACACATAACGAGTGCGTATATTGTCACCTCCCTTAGACTGTCTTAAGTCTAATTGATATATTTTAAAGAATACTAGCCCTTATGAAAAAGTATTGAGAGACTAAATTGCATTAATGAAAGCTATAAGATTTTACTGTAATCGCAAGTGTAATTTTTCGAACGAGATTCTAAAGTTTTAGGTTAAAGACGTATTTGAATTAGTGATTTTAAAGTGAGCAGAGTAATCTCGTGTAATCCAGTAGTAATAATTTTGGCCAATAGAGGCGCAACTGGTCGCTGTATGGAATAAAGGAATATATAAATGTACTTACCCAAGAAGAGTAATATATTTTTTTGGTGATGTGTTTTTTTCTAATAATACTACAGTATTATAAAACATTACTTACGATGTCAAAAAAATATGGTAAGCTGCATGTTATCGATTATAAGGAGCATTCGCCCCTGGTATATATGTATATTGTATATGTATATAAAGTGTCAAATAAATAAATGTAGTTTTTACACGAGTTCAAAAAATTTCTTTACTTTTAATTTATTTATTCATATATTATTTTTAATAGTTTTTAGTTCGTTGGGTAGATTATAATAATTTTTTACACCTTTGAAAACAAAGCTTTTTTGACCATGACTGTTTGGAATTTAGGAGTTTTAATATTATTTTGGTACCCGAGTGACTTTTTCATCTCAATTTTTTTTTCTTCTTTATAAATCTGTATAAGGGAATTTATTTTTTTAAAAAGTGTCTACTGTATGAACCTTAAATATTTTTTTTAGACTTTCCGTATTGAATGTTGAGGGTTTCTTTAAAATTACTTTAATACTTAATCTTTGTACTATTTTAAGAGGGTTTAATATATTGGCATATGCACCACCCCATCCTACAATACCATATTGTAACAAAAATTGAACAATTGAGTAATAACCTATTTTTAAATTATTGATTTTTAAAATATTCCTTAATCTAATAAATATGTATATACATAAACATGTCGAAATGAACTATATAAATTGATTGATTATTTTTTTAAGTCTTCATTCCTTAAAAACAACTTTCGTTTTTGCTCTTTGAATCTTAAATAAAACCAATGAGGCTGAGAAAAACTTCATTAAAATGCTGATTTATGTGTCCGCTCGAATTATTTTCGCAGTCAACTTTTAAAATCGTGCGTACGTACTTAACTTGCATAACTTTTAAATAAATTTCAAACAAGTCTCGTAAATAATAATCTTAGCTTTAATAAATCATGCGTACCTTCGCTTTCTTCACAAATATTTATACTTCATACCTTTACAATAATGAATAATCAAACTTCTAATAAACTTTTTTGTTTTTAACTGTTCTTGTACCGTTAAATAGAGAATCATGGGTAACGGTGGATCATGGGTTACGGTGAATAGTTTTATTATATTTTTATTCATTATTCCTTTTTCTTTGCATTTTATAATATGGATACAAATAAAAAATACGCTATTACATAAAATAAAGGCTACTAGAAGAATACGATGTAAATAAAAAAGGAAAAAATAAGTTCTAATATTAGAACGAGTGTATTTTAAAACTGGTATTCAAAATCGTTGTGGTAATTGATTTAACTGTTTGAAAGATGTGCGTACTACGTTGGCCCCGTGGTGTAGTGGTCAGCGCGTTTGCCTGCTATGCAAGAGATCCGGGGTACGATTCCCGACATTGATGTGAAATATTTATTCAATACGGTATTTTTATGCTTGAATATTTCATAACACCTAGACTGTCTCCTGAAGCGTAAAACTGATCATCTCACCTTCATGTAAGAAAAATGATCTAGATACGCTGCGATCTATGTACCAATTCAGTGCCCTATGCACCATTAGGTGTGGAAAGAGAATGAGAAAGAAGCATATTAGAACATGATTATGATAAAATTGTGTATAAACTTATCAATGAAACTTCTTGGTTTAGTTTTACTTTTTATTATTTTGACCAACGAGCGTTTTCGCCTAAGTAGGCATCTTCAAGACTGGTGAATTGTTTACAGCGTTTACAGCTTTTATACTATTTTTAACATATTTTGTTCTTAACATATTTATTTCTTATCATATATCAATAAATATCAACAAAAAACATCAATAATATTATAACATTTTTTTTGTCTGTTTGTATCTAATTACTTTAAAAAAAGAGCAATTTAAATCTGCTTTTTTTATCCATAATTTCAACAAAAATGTAATCTACAAAAAAAGTTGGCCATGGCTTTGTGTGTGTTTCAATTCAATTCAATTTATTTATTTTAAATATAACATATACATTACAAAAATATATTCAATACGTACATATTATAAAAATAAAAAAAATACACGAAAGAGACTCGTGTCAAAGTAGTCGAAGAATCCTGCTCCGGAAAACCCCTTCGGATACATGGAACAGATCGATATCCAGAGCGATGTTGTTCAGCATAGCGGTAGCCCTTCCAACAGGCGTAACCATAGGCAGGTTGGTCCTGAATATCGGAATATGAAACAATCTATGCTGACGCTGACTTAGGTAATTATCAGGAACATACAAACCAATGCTCATCGTAATTTCAGAATTATCGATCGTACCGCGCAACAATCGCACACACACGAACTTTAGTTTGTTTTACAATTTTTCTTGCCCCCTTCTATCACACTAGTCGCCATCACAACATTAGAACTACATGACATGCTGCGATGTTTTGGTCAATAGATTATAACAAAACAAGTGTATTTAATAAATGTTTTTTAGGGGTTGCAAATTCGAAAGGTTCACTTTTCCCTTCATTGGTCACTGTTTAATATTGAAGGACAATATTTTAGTTTGTTGGGAGAGGAGCTTGCTATTTTTATATTTACGAAAACTGTCACAGGGTTACAGTGAATAATTTCACGTGCATCGTTTTTCTTCATACAAATAAAAAATTGGGTATCGTTTACGGTTTAGTGGATTACCAAACCCAGGTTCAAGAAAAGAGATAAGAGCATCAAGACAAAAAGATAAGTTTATTATTGTGATTTTTTTATCTTCGAAACAAGGTAGATTTGAGAATTTACATAAAGTAAAAATAACGAACAGTTTATTTTTTATTTTTACACCTTTTATTTTATTTTAATAGCATAATTCGGTGTATTTCAGTCTGATTCAATATAACTTTTAGGTTGATTAGCCGTGGCCCACTTCTGTATTACAGTGGAGTACCTTTAACTAATAAAAAAAAGTGTCTATGTAAATACGCTATAAAATAGCAAACCGAAGCCATTACTTTGAAGTTTGTGTGTTTCTTTCGATTTTAACTGAACTGAATTGTGGACTTCAGTATTTTTTATATTTGAAGCAATAAATTAGTAGAACATTAATATTAAGTATTTGCCGAAACGAGTTGATTATATATGTAATCATAAAGAATGAAATGGTACATACATAGCGGTAAGCAAAGTTATTTCATTGTAATATATCGTATAAACTCAAGAGCTACGGAAATTTAAAAAAGAAAGTGATCTACTGTAACCCATGCTCCCCTCCTCTACTCTGTTCCATTTTTTTTCTTTAGTTTTTCTTTATAAAATTCTCTAAAATTATATCTCATCATTCTCTTTCTCTCACAGATCACTGCATAGATAACCCAAATGCAGCCTAGTTCGATTTTCTGTTATTTAAAGGGAAAGTGATCAGTCTGACGCTTCTGGTGCCGGTCCACGAACAATGAAATATTGCAGTTTGAATAACCTTTAAAATCCATATTTCACGTGCACCCTTATCAAGAATCGAACCCAGTACTGCAAGAATGATAGGCGAACGCGCCAATCACTTTACAATGAAGCGGACCTATGTCCACTCGATTACCTTATTCAGAAATTTTACGAGACAACAGTCATCGAGTCGAAAACACTCGTTCTGGGTTCTGGTTCTGTTTCAGACAGAACTGTATTTTTTTTACTCTTTTTACTCAATGAATGTGTTCATGTACATAGAATTAAGAATAATCCAGAAACCAAACAGAAGGCGACTCAACTACTCATAAATGAGTAGGTTTACGTTTTGAGCCATTAGTTTCTTTGTAGACGTCGCTCAGTACGCGACTCCTGATTTAAATTCAACTATGCCGTGTTGTGTCCTTTTAAAGTGTACTGCTGGGATCTTAAAAAAACAGGATGCAATCACATTTCATGTGTAATTAGCAAATAAATGGGTATGTAACAAATGCATTACTTAAAAGTTGAATTATTTTTCCATCTGTCAGATTGTCGAAGAAACAAAATGAACATTTCGCTTTCAGTTGCCAAAGTAGTAATTTTTTTTACCCTACTTTGCTCGTCTAATGAGAGAAAATTGGATCTCGGATTAAACAACTCTATCGCGGACATTTGGCCGACATTATCTTTAAAACATCAAATATTATTTAACATGATATAAAAATATCTGCTTTATGTAAAATAAAATTTGTTTTATGTTTTAAGTTTGAAGTTCATTCATTCAATTACTCTTATTCAATGACCTTTTATTTATCTACTCTGTTGTGTCAATCAATATTTCCGCGTGCACAATAAAATTTTGGAGAAATTAACAGATTGCTTTTTTTAAACTTACATTTGTGCTCTAATTATATATTTTCCTATCGTGCAACATTACGCGGCGGCATTACGAATGCGCGCGGCGAAAGTGAGGCATAGTGGGGGAATTATTGGACACAGTCCGATGTATTCAAGTACGATTCTACGCTCCTTCTGAACTATTCTTAATTCTATGTACATATTTTTATCTATATCTATATTAAACATTTTAATTACTACACTAAACATGCAACTTCTAAAATTATTTTTTTTTTAAAAATTTTCATACATTTTCATTCCTTTATAAATAGAAAAATTTTAAGATCCATTACTTGCCTACTGGCAAAACATCTTTAAAGTGACACACCATTAAAATAAAAATTTAATTAAAAAATACTTGCCTACAAAGATTTGGGCATATTAAAAATATTGTTCCATTGTACAAAAATAATTTATGGATCAACAGTGTTTTTTTGTTTTTTTAACATGGTGGAATAAAATTCATACCGGATTAAACAATGAAGCTTTTAATTAATTTGGCTATTAATCACAATTTAATTTGAATATCTTAATCAGCCGGACGATTCCAAAATGAAGTTTATCTGAAGTTGTTTATTATTTGCCGCCACGGATTCAATTACTTAAGAATGGTTTGCAATCAAAATGGATAGTCAAATAAATTCAAATTTCAACGGAAGATAAGTAAAAATTTACGAATTAATTTATTAGATGTAAATAATGGGTTTAATTTTAATCAATTTTATTAAAATTCAAAATGCTTCATTTTTGCTTTTATAAAATATCGTAATGGGGTTATCCATTGAAGGAGTTCAAACTAAATGGAAATAAAACAAGTTGTTTATTAAACATGGTTGTATATTTTTATTCGGATTTGATTATTTTTTTTTTTATTTTTATTTTTTTTTTTTAATAAAAACAAAACGCATTATAGAATTTATACAGTAGTTACAATGTGTCGGTAGAAATATATACATTTAATGTGTCTCAATTACATTATGAGTGTAACTTTTATTACAACATAATAATATTTACTCTAATTACTAGTTTTAGTCACAAAAAAAATAGTGTATCCGTTTTATTATTGTTCATGTTAGTTAGGGTGAGTATATATATTTAGGGTGTGTGTATATGTGTATGGGTGTGTGAGTATTGTGTGTATGCAAGAGTGTGTGGTGAATATAAGTGGACTTATTGATCAATGATTATAAAAAAAATATTTTTAAAACCCTTAATGCGGAAACCTATCAACCACCTTATCGATCGATGTAAATTGTTAAGATTGTTAAGAACGCTCCGGCCTAAAATCCAAATTTAAAATATGTAAAAAAAAGCGTTATATCGGCCAAATGGCCGCCCGGGCTTCGCTGGACGGCGCGAATCCGGGAGGCCCGATTTTCGATGACAAAACCCCATAAATTGGGCTCTATGTTATTGATGGCAATGTTTATGTTGACTTTTACGACATAAATCGTCTGCAGCTTATTTGCATAGACCAGCGATTTAACGTAACCCCACTAGAAAAACTTTAATGGCGTCAAACTCACGATCTCAGTGGCCAGGTGACGTCGCCGAAACGCGAGATAACCGTGACCTCAAATTTTTCACGCAGAAAATCCATCGTTGCATGTGCTGTATGGCACGTAGAGCCACGCCGTCTAATTGGAACCACATGTCGTTGAAATCAATATCTTCAAATTAAGACGATCAAAAATTGGTTAGCATCGACCTGTACTTCGCCGTTGACAGTTATGGTGGTGTCAGTCTATTATGAAAGAAGTACGGGCTAATGACCCCGCCAGACCAAAATCCACACCATGCAATAACTTTTTTTGGATACATCTGCATCTGATGAATCAAACATGGATTGTTATGCCCCCAAAAGTGACAAATTTGATTGTTTACACAGCCATTCATCCAAAAATAGGCCCCGTCGCTGTTAATGATTTTCCATTCGAAATGTATCTTTAACTGAGCACTCATTTTGATAGAAAAGTTAAATTATGTGCACGGGTTGCTCTAACTTTTCACGGTGATTTGCTCAACATTAATTGTTAAAATCTCAGAATTTTACAGCTATAGACTAACATGGACGTCAAACACTGTCAAAGTTCAAGCGCCCCTATTGAAAAACCTTTTACAAATTAACATAAGATATTTTATCAAAACAATGTGGGGGAACATTTTAGAGAATGGATGTATAGCCATTTACAGGGATTTGTATGGATCTATGTGTAAGCTTCCCTGTCAAGGTATTGTGCTGACTACATCTATTACAAGCTGTATTTGTCACCTTGTTTTATTCTCCGTGTGTTTTTTCCTCACAATTGAATTAATAAACATTGCCTAATTAAAGTTTAATAACAAACATAATATAAAAATGAACTGTTTTGCAAACTAGTCATTTATTTTAAAAAAATATATAAATCACTTTAACTTTTGAGTGATACGGCGACCGGTTTTGAGGTTACTTTCTCACTTTCAAGATTTGAGCTAACTAAG
Organism: Micrasema longulum; assembly: GCF_059751315.1. Taxonomy (NCBI): domain Eukaryota; kingdom Metazoa; phylum Arthropoda; class Insecta; order Trichoptera; family Brachycentridae; genus Micrasema; species Micrasema longulum. The sequence goes on from NW_028278308.1 coordinate 34,367, forward strand.
AATTACTCGCCTTGCTATTTATATTATAATACTCGTATAAATAGTTAAGCAAGTTTGTTCGTCCCTCAAATTAAAATACTGACCCAATCTCAGAGTAATAATGCGCCAAGATACAGAGGAGCCCAAACGTAGGAAAACCATTCTATGACTATTGGGTATTAAGTTAGCTACAGTTCGCAGCAAAACAATGGGCCGTACGTAGAATTGCCAAATGGATATTGATTTTCATTGTAAATACTTTTAAATATGTACCTGTGTATTTATTATTGCAGGGTTATTCCAATTTATTTTTCTATAATTCGCCTATATTTATTTTATAAAACTGAAAATACATGTGGGTGTTTATTTTTAAATTTATTTATTCATTTTATTTAAAATATATTTATGTTACATTTATTGAGACATAAATACCAACTCCATAGAACCAAAGTCCTGTGTTGCGTTTGTTTGTTTGTCCGTCACATCTCCGAAACGGCGAGTCGTAGCGATCTGAAATTTGGACACGTCATTTAAAATGCAATTCCAAGATTAACATTGTTATTGGCGAGTAAAATTTGAATCGACCTCTACTCGATAAAAACTCAAACTTTATATGAATGCCTAGTGCGGCCCCGACATATTGCCCGTAATCAACTGTCATTATTAACAGTAAACATACTTCAATTCACAAATTTATCTCCTAAATTGAGAAAAAATAGTATCTGAAGTAAATATGTTGCTATAAAGAAAGTTTTTAAGCAATATAATACACGTGTCGGGACAATAAATGCCAAAAATCAATGTAAATCATGGGAAAATATTTAAAATCAATAACCTGTGAAAACTGTCTCCTTTAACACATTTGACGCTCCTACTGCTGCAACCAAACATACTGCAATTCACCATAGTCGATTTTTATTTATTATAACGTAAATATCGCAAGTTATTTACAAACAAAGCCAAGCACAGCTACATAAGAATCCGATCGAACCGTTATGTTTATGTTGTAAAAAAAAACAAAGTGGCCACCAATTTCGCTTGCGTTCTATGAAACATAGTGAAAGGGCCTCTCTATAGGTTCACGGATTATTACTCTGAAGACCCAAAGTTTTTTTCTTCTAAAACTATAGAATTTTTTTTGAATAAAAGTTGATTTTTTAAAATGATTTACTAGTTCTGAATATATTTTACAATTAAAACAAAATCAAATTTATCCGTTGATATTTTTTTCGAAATCATTTATTATTTCCGAGTAAACGTTTTATGAATTTTCCGAATCAATTATACAAGAAAAAATAGGCCTCGTACCTACGAATTTACCTTTGATAAAACGCGAATACTGGAATAGTAATTATCGCATTATGCGTAAAGTCCCTTATTAGTTCTGCAAATTTAGTCCTGGGGCCTTATGTTGGACTCATTTGTCTTCCGTAATTCGACGAGTGACAGCATTATTGAACCACCCATATGAATGCAGTCGATCGAAAACCAATCGATTTTATCTCGAGTGCCCCAAAGCACTCGACATAGACAATCGAATGCGACATCGTAACTTCAGCTGTCAAATTTCTTTATGGTAAAACGCTCGGCATTCATATTTGAATATCGAGTAGGTGTTTTTGTTGTATTTTAACTTAAAATTTACAACACTGATCAATGTTATGATGATGACGTATCAAAAAATGTGCAACAAATATAACTGTACTTATTTTTAATCCATTATCAAATGAAATATCACTAGAAACATGATTTTTAAATTGTTTTATCGCTTGTCAATGTCAAAATACGTATTTGAGATATATATTATACAATATGTTTTTAAAATCCATTAAATAAATATAAAATATTTCTCATAACATGTAGATGTGTGTTATGTCAAAGGAAAATAATAATTATCAATGTTGCAGTGTCTCAGTCAAACATTTTCTTTTATTTTTTACATTATTATGTAAAAAATGAAAGAACATATCCGTACACAAAATATTCAACGGAAAAAGTCTGACAACAAACAATAAAGGTTTGCGTGGGGCAGGGGATCAGAAGAAACATAGATAAATACGGATTTGTTAATGTTGCCACTTTCTCATTCGTCTTTGTAATTAAATTGTCGGAGGGTTTTCAAGAATAGAATTATGACAAATAATCAAGATGCCCAATCGACTATTATCGAGTGGGTGACAAAATGTCACATCTTTCCAGCGTAAGGCTTGTGAATTATTTTCAAATCAGATTTTCAAAATACATTGAATGCCCAGAAGGCTTCTACAGTTCAGAGTTGCTTTTCTGTGTCCGGGCGGATAAAAAATACAGTTCGGTATCTGAAATATAATCAGATTCTTGGACGAGTGTTTTTGACTCGATTTCTGCTCTCAGGTAAAAATCTCTAATAAGAAAATCGAACGAAGATAAGTCCGCCTTGTTATTTATTTATTTATTTCAGTGTACAATACAGCACTACTGCTAATTACAATGTACCTTAATTATATTATTAGGTAATGTCAAAAACATGTTTAAAAATAAAGTTATGTGGTGATTGGCGCGTTCGCCTGCCATTCTTAAAGTCCTGGGTACATGACGTTCGAAGACGTGAAATGTTTATTTTAAAGGTTTTTGAACTGCAATATTTCATTGTTTTTGGACTGGCACCTGGCGTAAGACTGATCACCTTACTTTCATGCAACGGAAGATCAGTTCAATCATCCGTTACCTACTAGGCAATGCATTAAAATACGTAAAAAAGCGTTTTCTTTCTCAAATAACCGAGGTAAAAAACAACCAGTGACAGTTCATAGGTCCTATGAATGCCTAGACTTCCATATTCCCTTCTACTCGTAAACGAGCATTTGGACGAACTCAAAATATTTTTGTTAATAAGGTGGTTTCATTGTCCCTAAATACGGTGCATTTGGTTTAGCAATGCAGTACCCTATGCACCACCCATGTTGTTTAAAAAAAAATAATAACAAAAAAAATAAGGGTGTTCTTATGCCTCTTACGCAGTAAAGATCATAAAGTACATAAAATAAAGGATTGTTTAAAAACATATAAAAAGGGTAATTTAAGATTGCAACTTAAATTTTACAAAGTGTAAATGAATCTTTGAATCACTAACTACCAAAATACTCGTAGAATTAAAACAAGTTACCAACAGTGTAAACAATAAATACTTAAAAAAATTATACAATATATTCCTAGCAGCTGAATTTTAGTTAATTTTCTGTGTTTTCAGAAACAGACGAACAACATATATGTATTTATCAGGAGAGAATTGTCAAAATAAGCGATTATGCACAGCTTACCATTATATTTTACTTTCGATAATAATGTTTTATAGTAAATATGTTTGTGCGAAAATAAATGGAATTATTGTTATTTATTATAAATCATCACCACCGTTCATATCTTCTTGCAAAAAAATATCTATGAAGTGCGCCCAGCGCCCAGCCCGTTCTCAGTGAACGATGAAACTATCCGATTACCTCAGCTTATTCTTCCATACAAAAAAGTACACTATATTTTACATCTTTAACCTGAGTCAGCTTTTTAGTACTAAAACAAGCTTGCAGATTACAACTATTATTGGAAGTTTCTCTATTTGGACACTAGTATTTTGTGAAATTTGAAACTAACATTATTTCCGAATGGCTATTTTTCTTTGATAGGATACCGTTGACATATTATGGATCACATAGGACATGTGGCGTTTGCAGTGGCCGTTTTTGGCATTATTCGTTTTAAAAGGAATCGGCTAGTGCTCAGCGCTGACTTTTGTGCAAGTATTGTATAGAAATAGTGAAGAATAAAGGCTACGTACGAGTATCACGTGTGGTAAATAATAATTGATGTTTGAGTTGATTTTCACAGAACCCCAGAAAAAAATATCATTTATAATTTATTTATAATGTAATTCGGGTTGCGGTCCTGTGGCTAGTGTCTCGGACTCACGGACCAAAGGTTCGTGGTTCGAATCCTACTCTACCCCAACTTGATTCCCATTTTCTAATAGTGAGATATTCACAACTCGTTGAAAATGCCCCTCAAAATTAAATATTTGGGTAAATCATAAGAACGCAAATATTTCTACTATAATAACAACAACAAACCATCACGCCGTTTCCCCGTAGGGATAGGCAGAGATGATAGAACGCCATAACACTCTATCTTGGCATACAGACCTCGCTTCCTCTACATTAATACATCTTCTCATGCACGCACGCCGATTATTCCTACTTTTGACATGTCCATCTTCAAGTATTTGATGGACTTGATCGTGCTATGTCTTTCTTGGTCTTCCTCGTTTTCTGCATCCATCAACATTTGCATCGTAGATCCTTTTAGCCGTTCTTTCGCTGTCCATTCGCTCTACATGTCCAAACCAACGCAGCACCCCTTTCTTGATTCTGTCAATAATGCATGTCTCAGCCTTACACACTTCACGGATCTCGACATTTGTGCACCTATCATACATCGTTTTACCACACATTCGCCTGAAGGATTGCATTTCGACAGCATTCAACTTACTTTCATCATTATTTTTCCAATTCCATACTTCGCTCCCATACATTAGAGTTGTAACTAGAACTCCGTTGTGAACTGCTAGTTTAGCCTCCTGCGATAAACATTTTTTTGCCAAAGTAGATTTTAGTGCACCGTTCACCCTGTTCCCGGCACTCACCCTCCTTTCAATATCTTTCTCGGCCTTTCCGTCCCTAGTAAACATACTTACTAGGTACACAAATTCTTTTACCTGATTCAGAATATCTCCGTTCACTCTGATCTCACATTTAGTTATATTTTCGTCCCTTTCAAAAACCATCACTTTCGATTTATCAACATTCATAAGCAAATCGCTTTTCTTGCATACATCGTAGACTTTTGTTACCAAGAATTGAAGGTCTTCTTTGCTGCTAGCAAGAAGCACGGCATCATAAGGTTATACCACTCATTTTTGACAATATTTATTTTTTTGAAAAAAAAAATAAATATATTACTTACATATCATGTACTTATATTTAGGTACAAATTAATGTTTTTTTTTTGTAGATCACCTTTTAAATAATTCATGGCTCGCCACTGGTATTTATGCAGTTTTATCAGTATGTCCGGTGCAGCTTAAAAATACAAAGCATTATGTTTCATTAAATTTTACGCGGGAAATTTCATTAAAATTTTATGTTCGACGGATGTTGTGAATATGTTAAAAATTTAATGCAGGTAAAATACAACGCAATATTTTTACATTCTTTTTTTTAATTACCTGAAAGTAGGCAGCCAAATGCTAACGAAATTTTATCTCTCTGGCGGATGCGTGGTATAACGAAATGCTTAAAATTATAATCAGCCAATTGGCGGAACACTGCTGGAAATCGAGTTTTTGGCACATTGGAGCAGGAAGTAGAAATTATGTATTTTTTAATATAGATTACTAAACTGTACTTTTTCTTTCCATGCCATATATTTTTTATTGTTTTTTTCAAAAAATAGTTTTTATTGAAAAACCCTTACGGCTTACATACATTGAACAAAATATTTTTACTTTTAGAATTTATATTCTACGGTTAACGATAATATTTTTTACATCTTTTGTAAAGGTTGTCTGAGTTTGTTTAGTTTTGTCTGGTAGTTTATTGTATAATTTTAGTCCCAGTTTTATTGGTCTCGACTCTTGTCTCGTTTTAGAAGGTTGTATATGATTTTTTTTCTGATTTTCTCGTGTGGTATCCATGATTACTACCATTTTTTTCAAGGTTTAGTTCTCCGTCTGCAATTACATCAGTGGCTAATTTATAGATAAATTTTAAAGATTCTAGTTCAAAGAGTTCAGTTAGATTTTTTTTTTAAATTTTATTTTATTTTTATTTTTGCACCACAACAGGCCAGGAGGCCCAATTACAGTGGTGAATTACATCACAGAACACCCAGGCTTGAGAAAAATCTCTTTTTTTTTTTTTGTGTTCTCACCGGGAATCGAACCCGGAACCTTCCGTCTGTGAGTCGAGCGTCTTGACCACTACACCACGGAGGCCGCCGAAATTAATTGCTAAATAGTTCTTTAGTTGCTTTTAGGGTCATATACTAACTTAAATATTTTATTTTGCTGTCTTTGTAGTCTGTTTATGTCATTTTCATTTCCTGTTCCCCATAGAAGTTGCATATAACATCTTTTAGTTTTTACATAGGCTTCCTACATTAGATTTTTTTCCGTTTTTGAAACAAAGTTTTTGTTTTTAAAATAAAGTCTCGGTAATAAAGGACCTAATATATCAGGTCCCCCCGACGTTGGCGATCACTCTAGAGTAGAGATTCCGGTCTTGCGCTGACTGGAACAGCTTCTCAACCTCTAATCGGTTCACGGAGTTCACTTTGAGAGTCCATGTTTCAACCCCGTAGAGCAGTATTGACCACACATACCACTTGACCAATTCCTGTCTCAGTTTTAAATTAAGACTATTACTGCAGAATAGAACCGGGTTGTGGTCCCGTGGTAGTATTGTAGACTCACGGGCCAAAGGTCCGACGTTCAAATCCCACTCTACCACAACTTAATTTCCATTTTTCCCGCACAAGTCATTTACGACATTTAGGGAATGGTTCAAATTTTTAATATTTGAGTAAATAATAAAAACTTACGTGTTTCTTTAAAAAAAAAAAAGAGTTATTATAATGATGTAATAACTTATATTTTCATATAAGTTATTAATTTAAATCATGTAGGACATAAAGGTCTAAAGTAAGATAGATTAGAAATTTTAGAAATAAATAGGATAAACAATAATAGCGATATAATTTTAATAAATCAGCAGATATAATTCGAAAACTCACCCTTATTAGCCCTCTTAGCTGGACCCTGCACATTGTAATAAAACAATAAATGTTTTTCACATAATATAATATTTTCTTAAAGTACATCGCCAACACACGTTTTATTAATTTGTCTAACTCTGTTCCATTGAAATATTGCGTATTGTATATTTTTCAACTTATTTTTAAATGAACCTACACTTTAGATAATATTTAGTTTTATTTATATTATCCTTACACTATATAATATTCACCAGCCTGAAGATGCCTATTAGAGAGTTAAAGCGCTAATTAGTCAAATAAATAAGTGGAAGTGTACCAAGTACTTTTAAATTAATAACTTATTCGTAAATATAAGTTATTACATCATTACAATGGAATTCCATTAAGAATTGTCCAAAAATAATTTAAAAAAAAAAATAATAATGATTAAATGCCGTTGATCGTGCCATCTCTTGCTTTACTTTTTTAGTTTTATTATTTTAAAATCATTCTTGTTATTCTCACTTGTTGAAATTTACCTATTTATTTTACACTTTTTTTTGGTTTTATTTTATACGAATACAGTTATTTATATTTTTTATTAATAACTATTAATTTTATACTTATTATATGGGTGGTCGGGTATTGCAATACCTGCTCAATAGAGCTGGAATAAAAATATTATCAGTTATTTAATTTCTGCTTATATGTCGACGTGCTTATTGATATCTTCATCTCTGTTGAGGTGTGTCTAACTTCATTAATCAGCCTTTAACGCCCTCGATAGGCATTCACCTAGTACAGCTCGGGAGATACAATCATTGTACGTGGTGAATAATAGAATATTGATTAAATCTCGCAGTAATGGGAAGTTGGAATCAATATTCGATATTGTCCCCTCTACACATGAGTTCTCACCCCTATAGTTTAACCTGCAACCCTCGGTAGGGGCCGATAATAATGTAAAATAATTCCAATAATGCTTGATACGTGCGCTCTGTGTATTCAATGAATCGATTCAGAATACTCGTAACTAACATATTACATGTAATTTTTTTTTTCATTTAATTTGAAATTAATTTATAAACCCCTACGGATAACATTTCTTTAACATTTTTTCTTCTTTTTTTAAATTATTCATATTCTATACTTAGTTCATTATAATATTTTAACATGTTTTGTAAAGGTTGTCTGGGTCTTTTGTTTAGTTTTGTCTGGTAGTTTATTGTATAATTTTAGTCCCTGGTTTATTAGTCTCGACTTTCCTTGCCGCGGCCGCGTTTTAGAATGTCGAATGTGACATTGTTCTGATATTTTCGTATTGTGTCCGTGTTAACTATATTTTTTTGAAGTTTTAGTTCTTTGTCTATAATTACATCAGTAGTTTATTATCGAATAAACTTGAAAAATTCTCGTGCAAAAGGTAAGTGGCATTTAATTGTTTAGTTCGTTTAAATAGTTCTAACTTTGATATTTTATTTTGCTGACTTTGTAGTCTATCATTTTAGTATTCCGTTTCCCATAGTTGTTGCATATAATATATTTTAGATTTTACACAGGCTTCAAACATAAGTTTTTTTCCGTTTTTGAAAAAAAAAAATGCTTTAAATAAAAAGGCTCGACAATGTTGCTATTTCGCTCATTAAATCAGATTTATTTATTTATAATGTGTTTTTTTCCCATTATATTTGAAACAAAAATAAATGTATCTTCATTAAAGTAACCCGTGCTTAAGATACTTTTCAACATACTTTTATTTATTTTTACTAATGAAAATACAAATATTCTAAGGTTTTCTTTTTTCCTTCAGGTAACCCGTTGTTCAGTTTTGAACTCTTGTAGAGTGAGTTTTGAGACTCTATTTTTTTCCTTATTAGTAATTTTATATTTTGTATCTCTAGTTTTATTTTTATTAATTTTACTAGATTTTTTTTCTTTTAACCCGTTAATTATTTTATGAGTAAAAATGGCAACTTTACGTTTTATTTGTTGCTTTACTGTGAGAAAGTTAATTTCTGTATTCATTATTTTTACATTGGAATATTTATTAGTTTTGAATATTATCCTCATTGTTTGTAGAAATAGATTTTTTTTGTTTCGCCTTCATAACACAAAAAAACGAATGAACAGCAGTTTATGTGAGCATATTATTGTTTTATAAATATCTACTAGTATTTATATCAATTTTTGTGTTTCTTCCAATAAATGATTTTTTTATGCTACGTATTGGGAATATGTTTTAAAATTTAATTTTATCTCTATGTATACACCGATAAATTAAATTTTATCTACGGAATTTGGAAAAGGATACCTACCAACATTAAAGTATTATTATTGTTTTTCTAAAAAGCGAATTCATCATTGATTAAAGTTTTGTGTTAGTTCAAGAACCTGAAAGCATAAACTATTTTTAGCTTCAGAAATAGCCTTTATCTTTACTTAAGGCAATTTTGTAAATACGGTTCATATCATCCAGATTTATACACAGTTTTTTATTAACACAAAAGATAATCATACATAAATACAGGTCCAGAGTACGTACATGGATAATATCTATACACAGTTTTTTTTTATTTCGTTTAAACATAAGTACACTTTTCTTTTTATAAATTTAAATGTACTGACGTATATATTTTCAACCAAAACTTTTTTCTACTTTCAATAGTCATTAGTTTTTACTTTTATATTCACGTACCAGGTAGGTACAGGAACACCTAAAAGCCGAGCAATACAGGCTCTTTATTCATCCCAGGTGCAGAACCAATCTACATCTGATGATACCCCCGAGAGTGATAATTGGGCCATAAAACAGTCTTATTTTTACGCTTGAAGAATTTTCTCAGAAATGGAGACCATAAATTGTACGAGATATGTTAAAATTATACTTTAAAATCTTTGTTCTTACCAATATTATCGCCACATTTTTCTCACAATATTTAGCGGAGAATATGTTATACAGGTTAATACTGTTTTATTAATACTGAATTCAAAGGTGTAATTTATGATTTTGTATTCATCATCATCATCATCAGCCGTCTCTTGTCCAATGTTGAACATAGGCCTCCCCCTTTAGTCTCCATATTTCCCTATCCTGAGCCAACCGCATCCAACCACTTCCTGCAACTCGTCTTATGTCATTAGACCACCTTGTCTGAGGCCTGCCGACACTTCTTCTACCCGTTCTGGGTCGCCATTCCAGGACTTTTTTGGTCCATCTAGAGTCTGTGATTCTGGCTATATGACCAGCCCAGCTCCATTTCTGGTTGGCAGCCCTATGGACTACATCGGTGATCTTTGTTCTCGCTCTAATCCATGTATTGGTTTTTCTGTCTCTCAACGAAATACCCAGCATTCTCCTTTCCATGGCTCTCTGAGTCACTGATAATTTGTGTAAATTTTTTTTCGTTAACACAAAAGTTTCACGGCCATATGTCAGTACAGGGAGAACACAAGCATCAAAAAGTTTCTTCTTTAAGTAAATTAAATACTTCGGTGATTTTAGGATATATGAGAGCTTACCAAAGGCGGCCCATGCAAAACCTCGCCTTCTTTCTATTTCTACCTCTTGATTATCTTTGCCGAGCTTTATATCATTTTGATTTTGTATTAATGTAAAGTTATATCATCAAACAAATAATATAACACATATAACAATGTATCTATACACTTACATTATCTTGATTTTTGATGAGTATTTACAAAACGATTACATTTATTTCGTCTTAAATTTTTGACATTTTCTATCATATAATGATGTCTGAGTTTTAAAAATAAATTATGTTTCAAAATATAGAAGTGAAAATAAAAGACAAATTCGAAAAAAATTAAGAAAAATCATTATAAACATAATCACTGAAGCTCGCACATGACTAAGTTCATACGATAGGTAAATAACGTGAAATACAGTAGAGTTCCGTTTATCCGTACATCGGTCATCCGTATTGCCAAATATCCGGATCGTTATAAGGAAAAAATAAATAAAGGAGATGTTATAATAAGGCATATTTGGGACCTTGCTGTTCGCAAACGAGTTTCTTCGTCAAAGAAATGAATTTTTAAACAAGTTTTTGATGTGATTTCAAATAGCTGTATTATTTTAAAAGCATAAAAAGGTGACGTTAGAGCAAATTTGCGTTTTCTTTGAAAACATTGCCTTAATTCAATGGTTATTTCAGACATACGTATTTCTTTAGATACGGAAAGCGTTAAGCACCCATTAATCCGCGTAATTGGAATTTTACTGTAGATCTCAGAGAAATTTTATATGAAAAATTGGACTCGAAAACAATATTGAGAGCATTACAGAAAGCGCATAATTTTTTTCCATTTTTTTATTTTTTATTTATATTATTAATATAATTATACATTTTTATAGTTTTAACATTTCAATTTTCATATTTTTACAAAAACTAAAATCCCACCAAGCCACTTTCTGTAGCTTGTTGGTGGAGATTATATTTATACTAACTTATATAATATTATCTACATTTATAAAAACAATAATTTAACAGATATAATTAACAGCCAGAAAGATCAGAATATACATGTATGACCAAATAATAATAATATTATGTTTTCTTTTTTTTTAAATACAAGAAAATATATAAAAAAAATAAAATATTTACACATGAGCTTATAACATTATATTATAACATTTACATGTTATAGCTTAATTTTAAGATGTATTTTTCTAAAGCGTATTTTTGTAATTATATTTCTATGTAAAAAATATTTGTATGGAAAAATAAAAAAACAAAAAAAAGGCTACCATTCATAAATAAACTTTTGATGGAGTGGTCACTTTCTTACTTTGCTTTTGTTAAATTGTGTGTTCAATTTAAGTTCTTTCGACAATAAATTATAAATACTAGGTACTAAATATTTGAGAGTTCTATTGCCATACTTATTATTTACTTTTGGTACTGTTCTTCCTTAATAACAAACCAAATATTACCAATAACAAATACATTAGGTGGAAAAAAGTCACGTAAAAGTACCTAACAATACGATTTAGAAATGGCTTTTTTAAGAGAAATTCCACTGCCATGAAATATATCAATATTCGAGCTGATACGCTTAAATAACAAGCTTGCTCTCTACCTATCTATTCTTTTCTGCACCCTGTCTACCATAAAGTAATATTCGTTTTCATTTGGCGATCAAAAGATAGAACCAAATTCCATGCAACTTTTTACCAAAGAGTTTTGCAATATTAGCAAAACATATTTGAAAAAATCTTGGCATTTCTAAGAACAAACCCAAGCATTCTATGGGAATTATCGCATAATCTTTATGTACATTTTTTTTTCTGTTCGTGTGATGTCACAGAACTCCTCCTAAACGGCTTAACCAATTTACGTAAGGTTTTCAGCGAAATGTAGATCTTTACGCTACGCGTGTAGATATTAAAATTTTCAATCAATCTGTAAAAAAAAAGTTAGAAGCATAAATATTTTTTTTTTCGACCTACCAGGGTTGCATTCAACGAGAATACAATTAAAAAAATGGAAGAATGTTGTTTTTTGTGTTTAAAAAAAGTTTATTTTTAAATGTTAACTGACAACATTCGCTTTTTATGGATCCCAATCACATTTTTTCCTACATTCCTTATAATTTCTTCCCATTTATTAACTTTACTGGATTTTTGGTAATACTCAATGAATATTAACTGATATTATATACATTTTTGAAAATCGCATTCATGAATAAAGTGCATCCCCGTTGATGAGAAGAGCCGAGTATGACATTTGCAAAAAAAAACTATGTTTGAAAATGAATTATCTTATGTTTTGGAATTCAACTATAAACAAGGACCTAAGTACCTACTTAAATGTAATAATTAAATATTAATAATTTTTACTTTTGGAATTCAACCGTAAACAAGTACTGAGGTACCTACTTATCAATGAAAAGTACTTGTCCTAGGCAATAGCAGGCAAGCCAACGTTCGGACAGGACAACGTCTGTCGGGTCCGCTTGTGTGTAATAAAATGATTAATTTGCTAAAATAACTTTGATGAGGCAACTAAAATAGCTGCTAAGAATATAACATGGTGTCAAAAATTAAAAAAACAAAACACTGTAAAAAAAACCCTTAGCGTGTCATGCCTTTGTTTTGTATCTCAATCTGAGGCAATCGAAATTGTGTTTCGCTTTCGTTTCCACTTCATATGATCAAACACCCTTCTTCTAAAAACTCATTATAATCTATTTTTTTGGAAAGCCATTCGCAGGCTTAGAAGTGAATTCCTTCATCATAATGTTTCAAGAGTTGTCAATACGATTGTAACTACGTGAGATTTTGTTTAATACTCCGGGTACCATAAGCATTGAATTTCCGTTGATTCTTGTTACATTTAAACAACGTTGTCATAGCACAAACATATCTGCTTATCACAAAGGACATTTGACATTTGCAGAGAATAATAAAATCACAAGACTATCTCCCCCACTTTGTCACTTCCGCTAGAGACGTACCCTGAACTACTATTGAAGCAACTACTTGTAGTTTTCACAAGCCTTCGTAAGCTTATCAAAGGAACTTGTGTGTAGCATCTGTGGGGACATCTCTAGCTACAATGTAAGTGTACAATATTGTGCTGCATGAAGAATAAGTATAAACCCTTTATTTAAATATTGTATCAGTATTGTGCAGTCAAATTTGCATTTAATGATATGCAAATTTAAAAATCTTAGTTTGAGAGTAATTCAATCTCATTAAACTACATTACAATAAAATAAAATAAAACTTTTTTTAATTTAAATTATTTCCTATTTTATTTTGTTTTATCAGTATACTGCCAATGAAACAAATAAATCAACTCTTTTTTTCTTGAAAGAAAGGTAATGTGAGATGGCTTTGATTGAAACTTGACAGGAGTGGACTAAAATAAATATTGTTTGACAATGTTTTAAGTACGTCCAAATGCTTGCAGACTGGCTGGATTTCCTCCCCAGGGAGTTATTCATATTTAGAGAGGGAAAACATTCACAAAAGTCAACAGATGAAAGAGTTGAGGAAACTTGGATGTTCAAACATAGGCAGAATGGTAAATGTTACACAGTGTGTTCTCTAGATATTATGTATACTTATGTGTTATTTTTACAAATACCTAATTTTACCTTATTATTTTTATTATTTCTATATTTATGAATTAAGATATTCAATTTTGTTATGTACATATTTATTAATAAATAAAATTAAAAAGTGGAATTGAAACTGGCCACTTAAACCAGCCATATGGCCACCAGGTCATAAGCCCTGTATATGCCTAGACTTTCACATTTCCTTCTCAAAAAAAGATTTTCCTCTCTGTTGCAACAAATTTAAATATGTATAACTCCCTATGGAAAAAATCCAGCCAGTCTGCAAGCATTTAGACATACTCAAAACATTGTTGAATTAACTACCCGGTAAAAGAAGAAGTATAAAAATTGGAAAATTGTTTTCAGGCGTAGCCTAGTAGGTGAACTGGTTTAGCTGGATGAATCTCACCCACACGATGAAGGTTTCCGCTCTTTTACTTCACAAGAGTAAATAAATGGAAGAGTTGAGGAAAAGTCGATGTTCAAACATAGGTAGAATGGTGAATATTACAGAGCGTGTGAAGTGGCCACTTAAACCTAGACTTCCATATTTCATCCTCAGAAGGTTTTACCTCTTTATTGCAACTAATTTGAATGTAAATATTGTTTATTTGGTTATTTATTAATTAGTGGTTAAAAACAACGTTGTTTTACTTCATTTAATTATAACGAATAACCACAAAGTTAGTGCTTTAAATATAAAATTAAAACTGCATTCCATTCACAATAAAACATCTTAAAATAGCAAACAAAATAAAAATTATTATCTAAGATAAAAAATGCGATAAAAAGAAATTAAGTACCTCGCTGTTATAATAGATCAGAACATGAAATGGCATAATAAAATGAATAAGAAAATGTTATTGAACTCATTATGGGATAGAGAGGAAGGAGATTTATTAAAAAATTAACACAAGCATATCTTTGCGATTTCCAAATATTTTAACTAACCAGAATGTCATACGCAACAATTCCAGAAAAAATACGTTTATTTAGGCATAAAAAACATTAAAAGCCTCCCTTAAGAAATTAAGAAAATAAAATATATAAATAACCTTAAAAAGAACACCTTGCTAAGAAACACTTAATGATTTATAAGGACGAATGAAAAATGACTATCTATTTTATTTTATTATGTATTATAAAATGCGTATAATACTTGTACATACTATTAACTCAGTGTAATTCCCTCTCCATGGACAGGGGCTTGTCTCATTTTTGGAGAGGAACAGCATTAAAATAACATAATACTAAACTTAAATATAATATCAAAAATAGTAGTAAATGTAACTTTATAGTATGTAATATATTAAATAAATAAATCTTTTCACGCACGCACGCACGCTGATAATTCTGATTTTTGATATGTCCATCTTCAAGTATTTGTTGAATTTGGTCATTTTTTGGTATTTCTCGGTCTTTCTTGTTTTCTGCATCCATCAACATTCACATAGAACATCTTTTTAGCCGTTTTTTTGCCGTCCATTCGCTCTACATGTCCAAACCAACGCAGCACTCCTCTCTTGGTCATGTCGATAATGCTTGTCTCAGCCTCACATAATGCGTGAATTTCGGTATCATATTCGCCTAAGAGATTGCATTTCGACAGCATTCAGCATATTTTTATTTTTTTATTAATAAATTTCATAAAAGGTACATGTTTTTTTAAGAACATATCTATACAGATCTACTTTTATATATCTAGTAAATGTTATCACTCCAAAAAAGGGACTAACTCTTGTGCTTGGAGAGTGACATACACTGTTGTAGTTGTTTATTTATGAGAGTTTATATAATATTTAATATACAAGTACATGAGAAAAAAAAACATAGGATATATTCATACTAATTAAAATTTAATGTCGTTTTTACACGTGTTTAAAAAAATTCTTCAGATTAACTTAAATTTATTTATTGATATAATATTTTTAATAGTTTTTAGTTCATTGGGGAGATTATTAAAATTTTTTTCACCTTTGAAGACAAAGCTATTTTGACAATGACTTGTGTGAAATTTAGGAATTTTAATATTATGTTAGTATCTGAGTGACTTATTCATCTCAAATTCTTGTATTTTTTCTTATTTTTTCTAATTCCATACCTCACTTCCATATATAAGGGTCGGCGTAATATTATTATCTCGCAAGTATTTCAGCGGATTAGGCTGCTTTCGCTGTGAGCTCTTGATATTTATAATGTAAGTGTATGTGGACCAATGTTGCTTCAGTGTCTAGTGTTTTCCCGTTTATAATTGCATTCTACTTCAACCGCCCTGGGCAACAGAGCAGTGTGTTACCGCCAACAATACTCTATGTATCCACATGGGCACTTGGAGATACAATCTTCTATCTTACCCAAACCAGTAACCAAGAATTAGTTACAAGTGCTGAATTGCCTTGTCAATTGAATTGCCTACGTCTAAATATATAGGGATTAGAGTTGTTTACCTTAATTAGCGATCAAACATCGATCTTGTATGGTACCTTCATCGGTTCATTAGATAATATTGCAAGATGATATATCTCTAATTACACTATTACCTCAAAACGAATTTAATATAAAAATAGCAAAATATCCCTTCCAGCTCAGAGCTCGTATTACAATGGGAAGTTAAATTTTCTGTTTGAAAAATGGAATATATATGCAGGTTATTGACGAAGATACTTTAAATTTTCACACAAATATACACATTTTTGCACGTAAATATCGATTTTATGTTACACCGTCTTGATATGTATCGATGAAGATAGCGTTTGTATTCGCGGCCCAGAAAGTCCCCCGTAAAATTGTTTGTTTTTTTTTCAGTTTCAGTGCTGTAAAGCAGCGTTTATTTAATAATTAAAAAAATACACATAAGAATTTGTTACCCACTAAGTCTAAAGACTTTTCGGTGGGACATATTTAAAAAATATTTTTATGACAGGTTTATATTACATTTAATTTATGTATATTTTACAAATTAATTTATAAACAGGCACTATAAAGTATCTAGAAAATATTTTTTCAGTTCTTTTTTTTTCATTTGAAGATCTTTCACGTTAATTTCCAATTTTCAACAAATTCTCCTCAATGATAAAAAATAATAATTTAATCCTTAAACATTTTTCATCATCTAAAAAAAACTGATTTTAATATAGTGCCTTTAGTAAACTGATGGTGTTTTTCTAGACAGTATGTAATAGGTCTACATTGATATATAGTTGCATTGACTGCTTAAGTAGGGTAAATAACTCCTTTCTAAGAGTCAGTCAAAATAAATATTAATTCTAATACGAAAGTGAAAATATTAATTCTTTTTCCCCGACGTTTGGAGTCACTTCTAAAAAGGCATCTTCCACACATCTCATTCCGGTCCAGCCTCTTAAGTTGCGCAGGCAAGACGTCCGCCTTCGCCAGGTCCACGTTGCCCCTCAATATTGCCCATAAGTATAAATTGAAGGATTTTATGCTTGTCTTCACGCAGGATGTGGCTCAGACTACCACTGCTAAAAATATTGCTGTCTGATGAATTAAAGATTGACTATTTTAAAATCATAAAAAATATTCAACAAAATGATTTTTTCGAAAAAAATTAAACGGATTTTTTCAAAAGTTTGCCATGAGGAAGTTCCTCTGAAGTTTCGTGGTCTGGTCTTGAAACACGTGTGAACAATATTCAAAATTTATTTATGGTGGTCTCCGTGGTCGTGGTATCGTAGTTTATGCAGGTTTTGTGGGTTGCAAGTTCGGTTTCCGGTCAGAACACAAAAATAAAAGTGTTTTTTATTAAGCCTGGGCGTTCAGAGCTGTTATTCATCACTGTAACTTGGCCTTCTGGCCTATTTTAGTATCAAAATAATTGAAATATTAAAAAAAAAAAACAATTTTCTCCCATTCCTACCGAAATTAACATTATTATAGATATATTACTACCATTTAGTAAACACAGTAACACAGCTAATAAAGACACAACCAAAAACGACTAATGCCCGTGAACTTGCCCTGACTTGCTAGAAAATAATTAAAAATGATATAAATACTCGCTTTACGGTACAAACAATAAATATCTACGTTTCAATCGGTGCGGTGTAAATATTCAGCGCCCTATTTGCCATATAATGCAAAAAAGAGTACGAAAAAGAAAAACATATACTAGATAACAATGTTTTGAGTTTGTCGTAGTTAATATGTTAATATTAATAACTCTAATACTAATAGATACTACCTAACCTCCTAAATAAAATACAAATAAATGCGCGATTGAGAACACTTAGACATCGGGAAATATTTGAACTGCCTTTGTTTCCAAATAATGCTACATACCACACACATATGGCCTGCATGTGTCGGGAATATAATATATACTGTCGAAACAATAAAATTGTCATTTTTCATGATACTCTCTCAGCTTTTGCGAATAATCTCTGAGGAATAAATTTTATTGAAAAGTACACACGTACAACTTATTTTTTATTGCATTGTATCCTGTATAAAAAAAAATATAAAAAAAATTTAAAAAATATGTATTACATCTTTATATATAAATCTATTTTGTGTAATTCTATAATTGAAGATATATATGCATGTAAAATTGTATCGACGAATGTTTTCATATTGTATGTTTTCTAGTATGCATCTTTGTTGAATTACCTAATAAAATAAAATAAAATAAATAAACTCCATAGGGGGTTGAATTCAGTTCTTGTCTACAAAAAAATGGACAAACTCAAAACTTTGTTGATAAATCCACCTGATCCAAGAAAAAAAATAATATTTAAAAAATATTTTCAGGCGTTGTCTAGTATGTAGCTGAAATAATTAGATCAGATCAATCTCACCCGCATCAATAAATGATTCAGCTCTTTAACTTCACAAACATTAAAAGATAAAAGGGAAGAATTAGAGGAATATAGATGTTTAAATACAGACAGAATTGTGAATGTTACACAGTGGGTAAAGTGGCCACTTAAACCAGCCAATGACAGGTCTAGACTTTTATATTCCATTCTTAAAAGTGTTTTTCATATGTGTTGTATGTATGTTAATATATGAGAATAGTTTATAAAATAAAATAAACAAGCTAGGTGGTGGCTAAGGGTTTATCCAGAGTATCTGCTATATTGAGCACCCCCTCCACTAAGCCTATTAATATTAGATATACGCCCTTGATGTATCTTACGAAAATAGCGCTTCATAAATAATTATCCACATTAATAATTACGATAATACCAATTGATTATGTAGTTATAATTATTATGTAATAAAACTAACAGTTTAGTGATTTAATATTAATTTTATTTATACTCTTCTAATGCATAGTTTTAATATTATAATTTGAGTTTTGATATTATTGTTTTGATTTAAATTACTTAATTGTTTTGTGTAAGATACAGTTTTAAAAAGTGAGGAATATTTATAATATTACATGAGAACAAAATAAAACGTTTAAATAATTAGACGTAAAAAAAATATTTGCAACAATGCTTGAGTATGTCCAAATGTGATTAAGGTTTCAGCTCTTTTACTTCATAAAAGTTAACAGATGGAAGAGTTGAGAAAATGTGGATGTTCAAACATGAGCAGAATGGTGAATGTTACACAGTGTGTAAAGCGGCCACTTAAACCAGCCAATGACAGGTCATAAGCCCTGTAAATGCCTAGACTTCCATATTCCCTTCTCAAAAATGTTTTTTCTCTCTGTTGAAATAAATTTAAATATAAAGTATTTGGTTTATTTTATGTCGTTAGTAGATTTGTCTATCAATATTTAAATACGAAAATAATGTTTCAATCAATAAACTGTGAAAACAATTACATTTCGTGAGTTTGAGGTACTTTGATTAGAATTAACTTATAATGATTTATTTCTTGTAGGAAAGTACCTATAATATCTTTGCACGAATTTCTCATTAAAATATAGATTTGTGATATTTTCTATAACAAAACCATATCCAAACTAAAAACAACAAAAAAAAAATGTTTTACTGTTATACGATGTCCCAATAGAAACAATAATGATTATATTATATTAGCTGCTAACTCACTGTTAACTAAAAAAACTTATATTACTTTTAAAGCCAAAATCTTGAACTATGTAAACCAGCAATGTTTGAGTATGTCCAAATGCTTGCAGACTGGCTGGATTTCCTCCCTAGGGAGTTATACATCTCACCCACGTGGTAAAGGTTTCAGCTCTTTTACTTCACAAAAGTCAACAGATGAAAGAGTTGAGAAAATGTGGATGTTGAAACATGGGCAGAATGGTAAATGTTACACAGTGTGTAAAGTGGCCACTTAAACCAGCCATTGACAGGTCATAAGCCCTGTAAATGCCTAGACTTCCATATTCCCCTCTCTAAAATGTTTTCCCTCTCTGTTGCAATAAATTTAAATCAAATAATAATATTTGAAAACGAGATATACATGTAAATATGGTACACAATAGTACCCATGCAAAAATAAATATAGAAAGCTTTATAATCTAACAAAGGTAAATTACCGTTTACCATCTTTGAAATATTAAATATATAAAATATTCTCGATTTATATTATATAAACTATACTTTTTGTCAAAAATATCAGCTACGTTGGAATTGTTATTGCCTAGATGTATTTTTTTAAAGTGTATTATATATGTATGGAAAAATAAACAAATAAAAAAAATATATTTCAATACATCGATACATATGGAGCCCATAAATCAAGTATTTTTGTCTTGTTGTTCTTTCACAGATGGAAAGTGTGAAGTGAGATGGATGCGATCTTTAAAACTAGACATAGAGGTCGGTGGAAAAAAAATGGCTAAGAACAAAGTTGTTTTATATTTATATCATTATAATTTTGACCAATTTGCTTAAAATTTTGATTAAAAAATATATCATAAAAATAAGCAGATATATCAGTCAAGTAAGGTGATTAATTGGAAACTCCGGATGAATGCAATCAAAATCCACTTTTACTGAAATTTGATTGGGGAATTTTGGTCTAGGGGAGTACAGTTTGAAGAGGGTGCAGAATGTTATTTCTTTCAATGAGGTTTTCTTTTTGCAAACCCTTATTTTTCTGTAAACTATTTCCGAGTCCTCCAGCAGAGGGGAGAACTCGAGACGTGGGGGGTAAAAGAACGGTAAAACAAGATTTATAGAAGCAATAAAGAAGTAAGATTTTCAAAATACCGCGTGGTAGGATAGCTCTGATCAGCGGCGGCCAATTACGTGTACAATCGAAGGTATTCCACTCAGGAAGATTTATTCAAGCACGTTTATATGAGATTGAATGTGTTATTAAGATTTTGCATTTTAATCAAGTGGCTACTATTGGTTAATTCGATGAATATTAATATCAGTTCCATTACAATATTCATAAATAATACGTAGATATTATTTACAAGACCTCTAAGCCAACTGATATGGCATATTGGTGGAGATCATCCCCTAGGAAGTTATGAAGATTCATAAATTAGAACAGAGATAAATAACATAACAGCCAATGATATGTTATATTCCCTGTAAAAATGCCTAGTCTTCCGTATTCCCTTCTCTAAAATGTTCTCCATCTCTGTTATAATAGTAAAGAGGCATTTTATTATACTCTACTAGATAGTAGCTATTTTTTAGTTCATGTAAAACATATGATTGAATGGATTTAATGGATTTAACGGATTTACCTCAAGGAATAAAAAATAGAATAATTTAAGTTACTTACAATATTTGGTTTATTACACACGAAAATACAGAGATTACACAAATAATATTTTAGAGTGAATTTGAATACTGGTAAAGACAGAGAAGGGCGAGTAACGCGTTACGCGCCCTTGTATAGGTCCATTAGGCACTGCGGCCATAGACGACAGCACATCCTTGTCTCTCGCTCTCTGGTCCCCACAATAGGTTAATGTTATAATTTCGCTAAAAATGCATGTTTGGAGTTAATTTATAACTAAACGTAGTTATGCAGAAAGCAACCAGCCATAGAAAAGTGAAACTGAGGTAATAGTACTTTTGTGAAAAGAGTCAATACTCATATATACCCAACAGTTGGAATGTTTTTGACTTTTTCAAATAATAAACAATGAACACATAAGTTTTTTTTTTCACAAGAAGGAACCTTATTATGTATTTGACCAGTTTTCTAGTGTTGTAAGTGTTTTTTGCAAATTAAGAAATGCATACCGTTTTTGTAATTGACACCATTTTCAGAAGGTGATTAATTCAGTTTTGTTGTATGAAAGCGGTCTGACTGTTTTTAGCAGAACTTATCTCACTGCAGAATTAATCTTACTGCACCCGATAACATCAATATCTCCATTTTTTCTCATAACTACATTGAATTGTTCTAAAAAATTTTTTGGTCATGTTTTCTATTGACTTATATAAGGACAAATTGGTGGTCTCCACGTTTACTATTGAATCTGCATTTGCGAGATTTACAGGAGAGCAAAAACAAAGCTTGATATTTTTTTGAGGCTGATAAATACTGTAGAATCGCCAAACATGTATCTATTGAAATACAATGAATTGTAAATTGCAAATATTTTCCGGGTTGTGTTAAAAACGTATAAATATGCTGGTTTATGAAGAACCACTAGGACATACAAATTAATTTAATTTCACCCAATCGGCCATGAAATACAATAAACACACGTTTGGCAATTCAAAAGTATCTAACAGCTTCTTAAAAAAACATCAAGCCTTGTTTTGCAGATTCGGTATACGTAGGGACAGTCAAAATATAGTAAACTAAATGTTATTAAATATTTGTATATAACCGCTTACCGACTTTTCCATGTCTACCGGTTTCGAGACGTACTCGTCTCTTCGTCAGGACACCAATTAAACCAACATGCAAAACCCTCTAAACACCTGGATGTACATGTTTATATTAGTGCATGTGCTAATTAAAATGCATGTCGTGTTGGTTTTATATTTTTGTACAGCAACTATGGTGAAAGTGTGTAGTGGGTTTTGCATGTTGCTTTAATTGGTGTTCTGATGAAGAGACGGTTAGGTCTCAAAACCGGTAGATATAGAAAAGTCGGTGGGTAGTTATATACAAATATTTAACAACATTTCGTAAAATGTTTGGCCACAAAGTTAACGCTTTAAATAATAATAATAAAGCATCATAATATATTATTTTTATTTACATAATTTTTCACGCCCATGAGGCTTTTACATACATGGCAGTTATATAAAACATGAGTATATAAACAACATAAAATTTTAAAAATACAATATTAAGCAATAAAAGATAGAACAGTGTTTAGAAGTTGAGTTGGTATAAAAAAGGAAGATGAGTATATAAACAACATAAATTTAAAAAAAATACAATATAAAGAAATAAAATATGGAATTACGTTCAATTCAAGTATTTAGGAGATTTAAAGATATTTTACAATCAAAACATGGGTGATAGTGTAACCTCAACGACAAATATTTTTATTTATTGATTGGTTGAAAACAAAATCGAATCTAAAGTATAAAAAATATTATAATTTTCATATATTTACTGTCCAAAATATTTCTAAATTAGTAAGTTTGCTCCAGCAAATCTGAGGTTTGTCTGCGGGTTACATTTTAATTTGTTTATTTTTATTTTATATAATAATATCTTTAAAGTATTTATACATGGTTACACATACCTATTTAATTTAATTTTTTAATGGTTAATATTTTTTGACATCAAAGTAAATAATTTTTTAATCAGACTTGCCGTCGTTCTGCCCCCTAATAATTATGCTGTCAAGGCACCATCAGCTTCTGAGCCAATACTTGCGAGTCACCATTTGTTGTGATACATCGTATATGATAAACTCTGTCACACTCAAAACCACAATGATCGGTGTGAGAAAGATGACATTTTGGAATATAAAAGAAGGTTTAGAAGCGAGAAAATTAAAAAAAAGAAACGTTACAAAAAACAAATGTTTGCTTACTTCTGCAGAGCGCAGAGCTACCTACCCTCTCCGCACTCACTTTTTGTTTTGAAACGATTCTAAATTCTTTTTTTTTATAGACATTGACATATCCAATAAGATTTTGTCTTTGTCTTTTGCGACTTCCTTTAGGGGAAGTTCCCCACGCGTCGGACCACTCCTAAAGCCGGACACTACTTGTATCAGCGAAATAAAGCGTAATAATACTTTTACTGTCACCAGAGCGCACGTCTGTTGAGTACAGCACGGGGGTGTAGATTGGTGGGCAGAGTCTACTCGCTCGGAGATTAGAGCGCTTGGTAGTTGCCAACCTTTGTTATTAATTTCTTGGAGTCGATAAATAACAATACATTCGTTCTATATCATTGAAAATTATGAATTGCTATTTGCAGGTAAGTGATTGATTATGTTGTAGATGTTATAAGTTATTAGCCCCTAAGATCGAACACATCAAATGACCCCTAACACCGGACAGTTTTACTATTCACAATTTGTCTGTTCTCTTGTTAAATTATTTTTTATACTGATTATATGGTAAATCAGCACCAATACAACTTAAGAAAGCTCAAGACAGCATAAAATTGAAAAAAATTAAATAAAAAGTTTTGTGGAAGAAAAATGCGTCTAAAATATAAAATGTCTCTAAGCGGACTATGTTTGATCACTGGATAAGATTTTTTACGTGTCTGTTTTCTTGATTTGAAGGACTGTAAATATTTTTTTTGTTTTATTGTTCCTTGTGGATAAAACCAGCTTCGTATCTCTTATAATAAACAAAAGTCCAAAACGAAAGAACACTTATTCAATTTACTATTTCTAAACTTTAAAATGAGGCTAAATATATACTGTATTTACAAAGTGTAGATTCTTTTTCATTTGCGTCTATCATTATTTATATAATTCTTCTGTACGTGTGTATGTCCTCTTAAACCACTGGACCGATTTTGATGAAATTTTTTGTGTATGTTTGAGTGGGTCCTTGGATGATTTAGATTTACAATCACACAATGACGAAACGAAAAGATTGAAATGTAAAACTCAATGTTAAATGTCATTTAGTATACAGTTCATCGAAAATTCAACTATTGAAAAAACGTTTGCCGAACCAACTAATAGCAGGCAAGCCAACGTTCGAACAGAATAACGTTAGATATATAATTAAAAATATTTTTGA
Organism: Micrasema longulum; assembly: GCF_059751315.1. Taxonomy (NCBI): domain Eukaryota; kingdom Metazoa; phylum Arthropoda; class Insecta; order Trichoptera; family Brachycentridae; genus Micrasema; species Micrasema longulum. The sequence continues at coordinate 59,302 of NW_028278308.1, forward strand.
ACTAACAAATGGGTGTTAAAAACGCATTTTCTTTTTTTTCTTCCAAAAAACCTTAAGTGTCCGGTACTGGGCGACTTTTCCCAACGCTTTTTTGATACTAAAAATTTAATACCTAACTTGTAGATTTAAAACCCTGACAATATAAAATTGAAATAGCGCTACCACCTTTTCTCCCCGAAATAGCCAAATAAATAAAAAAAATGGTCTAATTACGTTAGTTAATAATACGAAAAGAGGTGAGAATGTGGAGGCGAGGACCCTCTCGCTAAAATGCCCCTAAATAAATATGTTTTATAATAATATGCAAAATTATTTATTACTAACACTATATGTTATGGACTGCTGGTTGCGGATATTTTATATATAATTATTTTACTTGTATGCACTTACACAGACACATGCGCACAATATTACAATAGTATAGGGTTACCATATTTCGCTAGGGTCTCGTCGGGACGTTCTGGAATGGTGATATGCAGTAACAAAAAAGGCAATTTTATAATGGTTTTTCAGAAATATAATAGGTAGATATGTTTTTCTTACATTTAATGCGGTGCTTCAATTTATATTTATATTTATAATTTTTTCTGACTTAATATTGACGTAATACTGCAATATTGATTCTACAGTCCCTGGCAGCAGACGACATTTTTTATCGTTGCTCTTTACTAGGCCAAAATCAATTATATTACTTTTTCAATGTGTTTTTATGAGTAAGAATGAAAATTAAATACTCTTCAATTCAAAACTCTTTCACAGAGCTCTTCAACTTCCACTCTGTTGAGGCAAGATGAGCTTCAATGAATTTCTTTAAATGCATCAATGGCTTGAAGCATTTACAACCATATTTACACATTCATAGTCAGTACGGCCGTAAAAGATTTATGTTGATTAACAGCATTGTACTATGTAATTCTAAATCGGGACATTATAGGTTTCATCGAGACGTCGGAACAGAGGGCTCAATAACAGTGACAGTCCCGATATATCGGGATGGATGGCAACCCTACAATAGTACCTTAGTATAGTAAGGTTCAAAGTAAAATATCGATATAATGTAATATGTTTCGTTCTCTTTACGACGTACCTTCTGCAATTATTACCTCTAACAGCAGTGCCCTTATTGTCCAAAACTGCAATAGGGGAGAAGATATTTTCGCTCCCTCCCCTGTATATTGGAGTATGCGACCAAGTCCTTTAGTTTAGGGAGAAGCGTATTTATGTGTCGAAGTAACCATTATTACTTCCGACCCTTTTGTAATCTAGCCGTCTATTGTGATCTGAACAAAACATTCACATCTCATATTTCCGAACAATTCTTTAATCTTTGCAAGAGAAAAGACAGAAAATGTTACGAAAAAAGATATGAATTTGTTTTGGCTACGTTTTGTACTAAAACTGGTCCAAAAACACGTACGACTTTTGCTCAGAGAAAGAAGATCACCCAGATTGGGCTATTTTATATTTTGCCGGCCAATAAATATAAACGCATTATTTAAATAGAACTTAGCCTTATGAACATTTTTTTTTCCTACACCAAAGTTCTAAATTAATTCTCTGAGATTATATTTAGGTTTGAATATTTAACCTCAAAGTATCACTCAGCATAGATGTAAAGCAGTTTTGTCGTTAAAAATGTTAACCTTCTAGTCGTATTTCAAATTCTCAACTCACTCTTTGATGCGCCTGAACTACTGAGCTCAATAAAATTAAATATTCTAACTAAAAACCTCAGACAAAACTGACTTTTTCCTACCGATAACCACTGAACTAACTATGGTTTTCATTTCCCTATGCCTAGAGTTCTTAGGTCTGCCAACAAACATACCAGTCTTGATTTCTTTGATAACAAGTTGTCTTCTTTTAAACGATCACTGAATAAAATTAAATTATGAACACCTCTTTCCCGCTTTCACTCCCGCCAAGTTTACTGTATACCATTGTGTTTTTCTTCCTTTATAATAATTTTCCATGTATAAATATGTCCTTAAAAATTCCCACTGGGCAAATATATAAATAAATTTAAAAAAAATATAAAGTGGTGAAATAGTAGTTAATAGTGTTTTAGTCTCATGTGCATTATTAAAAAAAACTCAGGGGAAAATAAAAAAAATCACTGTATTAAATATTTTAATGTTATCCTCGATAATTCTCATATACACATTATATTATGTTCGTAAAAGGACATGCCGGGACTGGGTTCGCCCTCGAAGTATATAGAGATCCCGTTTAGAATAGATGTTTTGAGTTTGAATATCATCTCACAGACTTGACATAAAACGTTAGTCTCATAATAAAAAGGGTTTATTTGATCATACTCTATTATAATATTGAATTTAATTAAGATGGCCGGCACTTTCAAAATTAGCCCAAAAATGTATGGAAACTGGCTGATCTCCTTTGCCTTTTGTAGTCCCAAGAGTGTTCAATGTCGTCCTCAAAACCGAAAGCCATTTTCAGGAGAAGTGCACAAGTTTGGATTTTGTCTAAGGGAAGAGACCATTGCAAGAGACTGCTGCGAGATATTGTATAGATTTATATATTATACTATTAAGCGTGTTGTCCAGATGTTTATTGAAATATATGTTTATGTAATAAAACATTTAAGTTTGTAAGTGAAAATTCTTGATGGAAGTTCATTGTAATTTATTATATAAATAAAACACGAGTGATACTTTAATCCACAAATTTGGAATATCCAGTGACCGGTTTCATCGCTTTCGCGACATCTTCGAGACTGGTATCTTTATTAAAAAGTTAAATGTATTTATACAGAACAGAGGTGAGGATACATAATTCAAAGTTATATGTAAGTAAATTAAATAAAGTTATTTTTATCTTAAGGATCATTATCGACATAACAATAAAATAAAATACTTAAACTCATTAAAATAACATTATATCCATTCATTAGTTAACCCATAGAATATTTGTTATAAAAAGTTTATGTAATAATTTGTATTTGTAGTATTCTTTAACAATTTCGAAGTATCAATATTTTTAAAATCCTTCGTCACTCGCAAAATACAGCATAGCAGTTTTAAGGATTTATTGGCTATGCAGCTTTTGTGACTGGCGAAAGACAAAAATTTGATCAAAGATGACGCCTAAATCACGCACTTAAGAAACAGAATCTAATAACCTTTATCTTTCCCAATAAGATAATCAAATTATGAATTGTAAATTGAAAACACTTGTCGAGTGGTGTTGAAAACGTATAAATATGCGGGTTTATGAAGAACCGCCAGGGCACACGTCACATCAATTTATTTCGGCCAACCGATCGGATCAATTGGGCATACTGGGGTCGGTCTGGCTTTTGCGATCCTCGGATTATGGAGATGAAATTCAGGGGTTCAATAATGGCTTATTATTATTGAGACTGATTCACAGGGGATGTTCTGAACGGTTTGTATAAACCAAATTGCAAATGAAATGAGTAACGCGTGGTCTGGAAATTGTAAGACTTCATTTTGTCATCGTACAGAAATGAGAAAATTACGTTCTGTGTTCAAAATAGATAAGAATTTTCTGTTTTTTTTTGTTTTACCTATCAAAAAGGCGACCCCTTCTCTTGTTTTCATGGGGGGGATAAACTAGTATTTTGTAGTTTCTAAACACCAATGTTTTTTTACTATTTTTCTTATTTAATGTTATTCTAATTTGTTTGAATTCTTTCATCGTTTTATTTTAATTTAATTTTATTTTATTTTTCTCATAAAAAGAAAACCCATTGTAGAATTCATGTACATAAATATTTGACATAAAATGTGTCTCAATTACATTATGAGGATAACTTTTATTATAACATAATAATATTTGTGCTAAGTACTTGTTTTAGAGTATCAGTGTTATTATTGTAGATGTTAGTGAGCGTGAGTATATATATATTGGTTATATGCGTATGGATGTGTGAGTAGAGAAGAGAATATAGTGTAGTGAATATATGTGGACTTATTGAACAACATTAAAATTATATTTTTCTAATTTTATTACTAGTTTACCGTGATATGTCACATACTTTTTATTATTATTTTTAGCAGTTTTTAGTTTTTCTTTGCATTTTATGAATTTTTTTTATTTGTAATTTTTTAGTTAACTGTTATTATTCATTCCTTTTAAAGTGCATTTTTTTATAAGCTGTATTTAAATATCGTCGGCCTCGTGGTGTAATGGTCAGCGCATTTGCCTACCATGCAAGAGGTCTCGGGTTCAATTCCCGACATGGTTTATATAAAATATTATTTAAAAGGGTGTTTTTACACAAAAATATTTCATAGTCCCTGGACTGGTAGTAAGCGTAAGACTGATCGCCTTTCCTTCATGTAACAAAAATGATCAAGACATACTGCGATTGGTGTGCCAATGCAGTTCCCTATGCGCCATTAGGTGCGGAAAGGGAATGATGATGATGATGATGATTTAAAGATATGAAAAATTATTTTAAAAAATAAGGATACAAAAAAAAAAACTTTTTATATTTTTTTATGTATTAAATGGAACTACATTACAAAATTTTACACTTGTCAGGGTAATGTTTATCTTAATTTAAAAGATTTTTTTCATTATATTTTAAACTTACATTTAAGTTCAGGTTTAATATTTACTTGTATGTATATTTAATAGAATGTATTTTTTATCCCTATATGCAAAAGACACAAAGTGCCATTTATTTCAATAAAATAAAATGAAATAATTTGTATTTCAATTTTAAGTCGATTTAAGAAATCAACATTGATTTAAAACGCATTACAGTTATGGACACTGAGGTATAATTAGAAATGATGCATTATAAGACGATATTTTGAAATTATGTTCCGAAAAAAAAGCGTTGTCGTGTGACCATTGCAGTGCAAAACTCGTTGTAAAGTAAAAAAGACCAACTGTCTATGCCTGTTTACTGTGAATCCAAAGCTGTATGTCGCCCTTTTTACGCTACTTCACGTTTACTGACTACAAGTTAGGTTCCGGAACTAAGGTTGGATGGTACACAAGACGGGTGTTTAGCAGTGGCGAATGGTGATTTTATTTACAGGTACGCTGTAAAAAAATATCATATATTTGTCCCTACACAGGAACATAATATAATGTAAGTAATATATACTATACATTGATATTTTTCTGTGGTTCTGTGTAATACGACAACTCTCATCCATGAAATCAACTCAAACGATGTAACTTCGTGATATATTATAATATATAGATATATTATCCATTACTTTAATATATAATTCATTAAAAAATAAATAAAAAATCCCACTATGAATTCAGTCGATATTAGGTATTCAATTGAAATGTCAACTGGCCGCATTGTTCTAGTAATTAATAGTGCTAAAAATGGCCGCGTGGAGCGCTATATGTCCTGCAATATGACGCATGAAAGTAATTATGGTCTTATGTCAAAAGTACCATCTCAATGAAAAATAATAACTATAAATAAAAAGGAAGATGAAACAAATAATTTTACCCCATTTTGACCCACAATTATTCAACAGAAGGCATTGAATTTGTGGTGAAGCTGGCCCTTAGTGACAACATTTTTCAGGAAGAATGGGATGTAGGTGAAACTATTTCTTTATGCAAGAGTTAAACTACGGAAACTCCAAATATTATAAAATTAAGTTATTAATATGAGAAAATCAAATTTTTCGTCCTCAATCACATGGTAAATAGCATAAGTTCTTACGTTCTTTGATTCCTGCTTACTTTCTTTCTGATTTTACTAATGTCCGTACAATCAAAACTCTTCATTGCTCAATTGTTCGCCCTCTTTTAGAATATGCCTCCGTGGTCTGGTCTCCATTCTATGTCAATCGCATAAATCACATTGAATCAGTCCAACATCGCTTGCTTCGAAAAGTAGCGTGGATGTTTGGACTAGAGAGAGGTAATTATTCTTATGCTGATATTGAGTCGATGTTAAATATTTCTGGTCTACAAAAACGTAGAATTAATATTGACTCCATATACATGTTCGGCATACTAAATGGTATAATCGATGTTCCATCGTTACTGGGACAAGTAAAATTCAATATTCCGTCTCATAGGTTGAGAAACAATGAAGTACTGTTCATCGATCAGCATAGAACAAACTATGGCCTTAATTCTCCAATGACCCGTCTTTGTCCTATTTTTAACTCAAAACAAGATCTGGACTTTTTTGGCTTAAGTTTATAACGATTTAAACGAGCACCAAATGAATAGTCCAGATCTTGTCTTGATGTCCTTTATGTTTGTCAATGCTTCTTTTCTTTTTTTAATGTTGTTTTATTTTTATTTTTTTTATTGTAATTTTTTAACCCTATAAATTGTATATATGGACAATGTCCGTTAATAAATAAATAAATAAGAACTTTTTTAAAAATTTTATTTTTATTTTAACTCTGCACCAAATAAGAAGTTTGGGACAATAAGAAAACCTCAACATTCCCATATATTTAAAACATGTGTATTTTTGTAATGTGTATCAATATATATTACTAATGAAGTTTGCTTTAAAGGCTCTCCTTGAAAAACACAAGATGTTTAATGTGCGAAATATCGCTAATTTGTTTCTCCTGAAAAGTTGGGTTTTCGGAGAAACTGTAGTTTACCTCTCACATACCGATTTGTTCTTATAATGCATAACTCCACGTTTACACAATTTTTATTAAGTAAAAAAGGATTTTATCAATTTCGAAACTACACCATTTGATCAAACACGCTTAGCATGGTATGAAGCATTCAAGCAATGTTTGACTGAGTATTTTACAAGTAGTTTTGCATGATTTCCACTTAAGCAAAATAAACATTATTTTGGATCGTCCGACTGACGCCGACGCACAAAAATAAAGAGGTTATTATAATGTGTCTAGCCGCAAAAAAACCATCTCGTTTTTTATGATTAAGTCTTCTGTCAAAGTTAATAGATTTTTAAGGCTAAAGGTCATTTTTTATTTAAGAAAAATGCTTATTCAAGTATTTTAAGGATAGTAACTTGTATAATTATATCTTTAAAAATTCATGTCTTGAATGTCAATTGTATAATTAACAGAAAAAATGTTATAATACAAATCTGTTTTGAGTTTAAATAATAAATAGAAATAAATATGTTCAAACGAAAATTGATCACTGGGGTAGAATGTAGAATAACTGGTGAAAGAAATATGTTGGTGTAAAAATATAATACGTAGGTACAGATTTATTGTTATATGAAAAAATATATTAAAAAATGCGTATGAATATTTATGTTTGCAAGTGTCTGTGTACATATCATCATAATAATTACCTTTACGCACCCAATGGTACATAGGGCACTACATCGGTACAGCAATCGCAGAGTATCTTAATCATTTAATCGCAGAGTATCTTAATCATTTTTTACATGAAGGTAAGATGATCAGTCTTACGCTTCAGGTATCAGTCCAGGGACTATGAAAGATTCTAGTGTAAAAACACCCTTTAAAATAAATATTTCACATCGACCTTGTCGGGAATCGAACCCGAGACCTCTTGCATGGTAGGCGAATGCGCTGATCACTACGCGACAAGGCCGAGGTATATATCTATGATATTATTATTATTTTAAATATGTAAATAGTTTATTTTAATACAATTTAGATGTATTTCACTTTTATTGCTACATTTTATTAGTAAAAAATATTCCCAATCAGCAAAAGTTCTGGTATAAGGGGATACAATATATTTTAAAACACTTTTATACTATGCCACCATTTTAATTAAGTTATTCAGTAATAGCTCGTCACATGGGCTGTTTTTTTAACAGATTTTTTAAAGGTGGTTTTTCTTATTTTATTTTCTTTTTCCACATCATTTCCTTAGTGAAGCATGTGAACATCACCAGTTGCCTCCAGGAGACCCTATCGCCATCCAGCACTCTCGCCTCCTTCTCTCGTCAATCTAGCGCCCCTTAGTTCCACCAAATAAAGTCGAAATATCGTCATCGACGCTTTCTAGGACGGCGTGAGCCCGCAGGTTTAAATAACAGGTAACTTGGGTTTGGGTTCTCCTGAGGTATGCGTAGCATGTGTCCAAGGCAGGTCCACCGCCGCATCCTTAATACGCTCGTTATAGAAGGCTGCAGCGTCCGTTATTGGACTTCGATCCGTTAATGTTAGTTATAAAATCGAACCACCTAATGGCTAATCTTCTCCTCAAGCATCACGTTAAAAGTTATTCCAGCAATTTCTAGACGGGTTGCGAGCTCTTTGTGCATGCTTTCATCCTCAGTTATGGGAACTTCCAAGTATTTAAAGCTGTCCGTATCAAAAGAAGAACCGTATCATCTGCATACTCCAAGTCACGCAACTTGAGTAACAAGTTCACTCTTATGCCTCAATCAGGTGGTATTGATTTGCATAAGATAAAATCTCACACAATTATTGTATATGTGGAGCGCTTTTATAACAGTAATAATCTCAGGAGAAGTACCATACGCATCGAGAATTTTCCAAAGAGATAGTCGATGCAGACTATCAAATGCCCTTTCGTAGTCAATGACGCAATACGCAAGGGGTGAGTTCATTTCATTGCTCGGTTGGAACATGGATCTTATATTTCGAATATAGTCCGCACACGACTTAGTAGGAATGAAACCAGTTTAGTAGAGTCTCAGAATCAGCAGTAAAGAATATCGTATAAGTAAGATTATGTGTGCAAGAATCTTTCTTGAAACGCTCAGCAGAGTTATTCCGAGGTAATTATTGCACTCTAAAGAATCACCTTTCTTGTAAACTGCATTGATCGTACCATTTATCTAATCCCTCGGACAACGATCCTTTTCTTAGATTTAGGTGTTTTCATATATGCTAATGCTTGGCAATTTTTTAAAGTTTTTTGAAAGTGATTTGCAAAACGTTATCGCTGTGTACACATTGCTTCTTTTTCTGTTAGTCCTAGGTTGTTTACAAGTTAAATTATTCTATTTCTTGTGTGCGTATTGTAGTTTAATTTATTTTCATATTCGTCTTTATTTTATTGTTTGTCTTCTTAACTATAATTCTAACCTTTTCTATGTGAACTAATTCATCTAAATTGTGCATTTTAATTAAGTGTCTGGGCGGATCAAGAATAAAGTCATGTATGTGAAATAGAACCAGGACCCTGCACGAGTGTTACTAACTCTATGGCTGCTCTCAGGTAAAAATCCTGAATAAGGAAATTGAGTGGAGATGCGTAAGTCTTTTTTATGAAGAGGTTGGCCCGTTTGCCTACCGTTCTTGATGTCCTGGGTGCGATTCCAAGCTAGGTGGACGTGAAATGTTAAAAAACTACAATGATTTATTGTGTCCGGACTGACACCTGAAGCGAAGGACTGATCACCTTACCTTCATGTAACAGTAGATTGAACTATGCTGTATTTGGTTGATGAATGTAGTGCCCTATGCACCACTGGGTGCGGATAAGGAAATTATGATGATGTACATATGTTTTATTTTTATTTATTTATTTATTTTACATAAACGACATAAATTGCCTTTAACATACAGGGTGTCCCAGAAATCGACGTCAAGCCGAAAAAACGGATGATAGAACAAGTCATGCTAGTTGTGAGAAAAATGTTTTAAAAAGTCTTGTATTTTTTTAATTATAGTCATTAAAAAAAATCGAGAAAATCGACACTCTGTGATGGTCTTTTAACTCCCGTTACTACAAATCTTTATTTTATTTTATTTTTTATTATGTGATTCTGAATAATGTTTCTTTAAACTGTGATCCAAAGTTTAAGATAACTGCTCCAGCTTGGAAGAAAATGTTTCTTTTTGCCCAACCAAGTATTCAAAATCAACACTACTCCCAATTTTAACTGACTGCACTGAAAAAAATGTACTACGCTAATTTGGCAAGTAACTTTAAAAGTTGGCGCATTTAATAAGAATTCCAAAATGGTATAACACTTGCTTGATTATTTCTTAAATTAGGTGTGGACAATTTTTTTCATAATGAAACCCAGTTTTGAGCATTTGTTTCCAAAAGATTAAGAGTCATTTTACGAAGTGTGAGCGAGACAGACAGTGACGTAACTTCTACTAATGTGTCAGAGGAGAGAGTCATTTTACGAAATGTGAGTGAGACAGATAGTGGAGCTACTTTTACTAATATGTGAGACGGATAGATACCAACTCCAGCAAATCTGGACAGTCAATTAATGAATTGATCACTTTATAAAGTAATATGAGGTCAGTTAGGATTATTATATCAGAAAGTTATAAAAGATTTGAAAGATTTTACTACGCAATATAAAGTGTTCTTATTTTTAATAGGAAATTCGTCCAGAATGGTTTTACAGCCTCAAAGAACATTATTATGAAACATGGTATCAGCGAGAAGTAAATAGCAATGATTAAATTATACTCGCGAACAGTTACGGTAGACAGGGGAATCGTGAAATTGCCAGGTTAGCTTAAAAAGTTATTCTATTACTCGGAATACAGAAATAGCCCATTAAATGTTAAAATGCTAAACTTGCGCATTAGGTTAAAAAGTAAAGTAAAAATCTTATCGTAATAATACGTCACCGGCTAATAGAGTCGCCCATATGAACAGAATCCATTTTATAATGATCAACTATGAAGGTAGCTACAGTTTATAAAAATATAAAGGTTGAGAATTGCAAGCACAAATTGAAATAAAAGTTAAACATATTATTCGTATTCTTCTTCTTCCACTTGTTTGAGGCCTGTTAGCCTGTTACTTTTAGCATCAAGTTCGCTCTTAAGAGGTGGACTGCCAGCTGTTCTTAATTATTTTTGAGGTCGTCCTTGAGGTCTGTTTCCTTGAGGTAAACTGTATATTGCTGTTCGTACGGCCCTTGATAGCCCTATTGTATCCTCGACATCGCATATTAGAAGATCTCTGAAGATACTTGGGTTTATCACTAAGAACTTTAAAAATGTAAACATTAAAAAATTTAGTACACCTCTCTGGTGAGAAGCCTCTTGGAGTAGAATTATACAATACAGATATATTTTTATGCCTCATACCAGATTACCATAAAAAGAGTTCACAAAACGTTTTTGAGATATAATATGTTAATTTTAAGTAAGGAATACCCCATGAATTTCGTAAGTTTGATTTTTGTTTAATATTTCGTGACAGAAAAACTATTAACAATTTATTTATTGTGTATGCAGATAATTAGTAGAATTCTATAATGAAATTTGGTAAGGTATCCAAAATAAAACACTTTAATTGGATTAAATTCTACTTTAGTTTTTTTTTTATATATATGTGACGCGTTTCGTCATGTTAGGTAAGGTATTATCAAACTGACTTAAATATTTACAAAGCATTCTTACATACTGAAAATAATTGCTGTTTATTGATATAATATGTACGTGTAAAATAGTGCTATAGTTTATGGGGATATTTAACACTGTCTCATTCATAATACATAAAAGTTATATAATGTTAAGTTTATTTTTTTTTTTTTTATTATATTGAAATAAATGGCACTAAGTGCCTTTTTACATATAAGTTGCATATAATAAAATACATACATGTAAGTGAAATAAGTAAATTATAGTATTTAAAACAAATTATTACTGAACAGTTATTTACAAATAATGGAGTAAAAAAAAGAGGTACACAGTTTAAAAATTATATTACTAATTATAAAAATACTTGAAAATGAAATATTTGGTCATAGAAATATTTAAAACCTGTAAAAAAAAAAAAAAGTAAGAAAGCAACACATATTAATAAAAAAAAATAAAAACAATTTTGAATAACACTAAACGAAGATTTTTCTTTTTTAAATTACATGTATTTTTATTTAAAACTACTACTAAGGTTACTAATATAAATACATACTGATAAAAAAAAAATTGACAAGAGAAATATTTTGTACTTTTAAATAAAATCAAGAAAAGAAAAGAAAAAAAAAACATTAAGAAGGAAAATTAAACAATTTTGAAGAATACTAAATGAAAAAAATGTTATCTAGAACTATTAGGTACTAGCTTCTCCTACCCATGAAATACCAATTAATTCATAATTTAATAGAACACCAATGTAGTGTTTCAACTATTATTAAAAATAAACCTTTGTAAATGAAATCAATTTCAAATTGAATTACAAATATTTTTTATTTTCCCATATACTCATAACGTACCTAATAAAATGCACACAGTATACTCTAATTAATTTTTAATTACTTTACTTTTCTTGATCTATATGAAAATTCTTAATACTTGTTAAATACCCCCATAAACTATTAGCACTAATATACACCTATATCATTAAATAGCAATTATTCTTAGCATATAAGGACAGTTTGTGAATATTTAAGTCAGTTTTATAATGTCCTAACGTGACGAAACGCGTCACATATATACTTTTTTAAATCCAATAAAAGTGTTTAATTTTGGATACCTTACCAAATTTATTAACACTTTGAGCACCGGGCCAAATACACATAAAATTTGCCATGTGCTCCGCCCATTTTGTGAAATTTCATGCTTTTGAAGGGTTTCTTAAAAGTGTCATAATTATGAAAATACTGGGTTAAATCAATTGAAACTGCTCAGATTTATTTGAAATAATTAAATAAGTCATTTTTGTATGATGGTTTTGCCAACATTGGCCTTTATGGAGAGCCACATAGCGCATCGCAATGTTCGCACATATACAGGGCCTCACTCCTTTTTTTGTGCTTTGTATCCCGGCGCCGTGTAAACACGGGATTATAATAACCATGCGTTGTGTCCAGTCCCGTGTTTTCATGTGGTTTACCAGCAGTGAAAAAGAACTGATAAAAGTCACTAGATGTCAATAAAATGCACTTTTTTAGACAGCTGGTAAACCACGTGAAAACACGCGACCGGGACACAACGCATAGTTATATAATCACGTGTTTACACGGCTCCGGGATACAAAGTGTTAACAATTGGTTTATATTTATTTAAAATATTAGTTCAATATTAGACAGCCCTGAACTTACGTCACATATCAATTTAAGTATCGGTGAGAGTGACAAGACGTGTTCAACGGTATAATTGCAACAATCATATAAAAATATATTCTAACGATTCTGTACTCAATTTTGATACAAGCGCCAGGCAATAAATATTTAGATTTGGGTGACGTATTTCTAATAAAATTTCCCGCTTATAAACAAAAACTTATGAGAATCAATCTTTTGACTACGTTTTTAGTAAGCACTGCTAATGTTGGTACCGTTTATGTATAGAATGTATTTTTTATTATTATTACATAACTGAATCTGTATTGTAACCATATTATATTGTTATTTTTGTTTCTATTTTCTCTTTCTTATTATTTCTTTAAATACATTTTAAAATTTAGGTTTATACAATATTTCGTAAATTTTTCGTTTTTGTATTAACAAATTGTATCTTCTATTTTTATTAAATATTCTTATTGCATTAATTATACTGTATTATAACTACAATATATTTCATTTTTAATCCTCGTTCCTCAGAAATACCCGTGTTTTGTAATTTTATTTTTATATAATATTTTGTAAGTTTAAATAAAATTGCTCAGAGACATCTCTCTTTTATCGCACTGAGACTGTTTAATATTTTGGAAGAGCCTATTAAGCTCTCAATGACAAAAATCATTTTCAAGAGAGGAGTTAGGGACTGGATTTTCCTTAGTGGGAAGGGGATGTGTGAGAAACTCTTTGATGATTTTCCAAATGTTTGAGTTTACTGTTTACCATATTGATTTGCCATATATATGTTTTTTTGTAAATTATTTTATATGTTTCTGATCCTATATTTGTGGTGATATACTCATGTGTCTTTGTCAAGTAATTGCTCGTCCCATCTTAACACAGGACTTTTAGTCCCATGGAGTTGGGACTTATGTCTCAAATAATGTACAGTAAACTTATGTATGTAAATAGAAAAAGAAGCATGAAATCACAAGTATTACCGAGTTCTCCAAAAAAGCACATTAAAAAAAAATCAATGAAGCATCCTAAGATTTTTTCTTAAAAGTTTAAAAAACTGAAAGTATCACCGGTTAACAGGGTTGAAAATATCTTGGACACTTAAAATTTTATAAATATTCTATAATAGATGACTGGATTCAATGCGTATCATATATTATGACGTACTTTGGCATCGTGACATTTTAATGTAGTAAGTGCGTTTACTTGCATACTCTTGCAACATGGGTCTACAAGAGTACACAAAATTGTTGATTTTTAATTAATTAATTTTTAAAAAAATATTAAAACATTTAAGTTTGTTGGTGAAAATTCTTGATGGAAGTTCATTGTAATTGATAATATAAATAAATGACGAGTGATACAAATTTGTGGATTAAAGTATCACTCTTATCAGTCTTTTATTTATAAAATAATTTTAAATTATTAAATAATGTTTTTTTCATAGCAAAAGTTGTAGTTTAATGATGACTATATTAAAAATAAAAAACATTTCAATGTTATTTTTGTTAGTAGATATAGACACAAAACCAAAAAGTGGGCATTCTTACATTATTCTACCCTATGAGTAAGGCCGGAGAAGTAAAGTTTCGTATTATGGAGGGGAGGAGGTACTGTACTTTCATCCTTCTCTAAAATGTTTTATATCTCTGTTAAATAAATAACTAAATATTATTTATTTACATGACCGATTTTTTCCTCAAAATTTATTTACTTTTGTTTTATTTTTTAGCAGTCCAAAATAATTATTCTAAATATGTTTTTCTTGCGAATATTATTATGCCACAGCACGTTCGCGAAGATTTATTGAACGCGCGAACTGTTAACTCAATATGTTGTTCGAAGACTAATATAGCGTCTTTTCCACTAAAGCCCCCAATAAATTTTATTCAAGCAGTTCTTTGAGAATGTTTGTTAGTTAATATTTATAATACACATTCCCTAGAATATAATTTATTTTTATTTAAATCAATCGACCGGTTGTTCAATAAATAATAATAAATAAACCCGTATGGATCGATATATAAACAAGTATTTTAAAGGTAATTAAATAAGGATATAAAAAGTAAGATAAGTAAGATATCATCACCATCATTTCACTTTGGGCACCTAATGGTGCATTGGGCCCTGCATTGGTACACCAATTGCAGCGTATCTAGATCATTTTTGTTACATGAAGGTAAGATGATCAGTCTTACACTTCAGGTACCAGTCATGGGACTATGAAATATTTGAGTGTAAAAGCTAAACTAATTTTAAAAAGTAGATTATAAAATTATCAGTTTTATATCGAACCAAAAAAAGATATAAATCAAATAAAAAAGTGAATTGTTCATTTACTAACGGCATCGTAGAATAGTTAGTGATTAGCGCGTTTGCCTACCATGCAAGAGGGCCTGGGTTCGATTCCCGGCATGACATGAAATATTTATTTAAAAACGTTTTTTTATAAATATTTTATTTGGGATTTTTATTTGAATAAGAGTGCGTGTGTGTGGGTGCGTAAGTAAAAAATAATAACTTTAAAACATGTGTTTAAAACAAAGAGGGTATAGGAGAAAGCCTGGTAAGAGGTCTGATTATAAAAAAATGTTTATTCGAAAACATAAAAAAAAATATTTTACACTATAATAATTTATAGCCTCAGGACTGGCACTTGAAGCTTAAGACTGATCATCTTATCTTTATTTAACAAAAAAATATCAAGATGAGCTGCGATTGGTATACCAATGCAGTGCCCTATACATCAATCGGTGCGGAAAGGAAGTGATGATGGCGATATTGATTAACCCGTGAATTTTATTTTTATTTTTATTTAATTTTTTTGTTTATAAACATAAGTGATAAAACAGAGTATTTAAAAAATAAAGCATTATTATGCTTAATTATTCATTATGCTTTTTACATAGCAATGAAATACATATTAATAGTAAAAATAGTAAACAAAAAATCCCACAAAGGCATGGCCTGTTCGTGGGTATACAAGAAAATCTAATGAATTTTTGCTCCTATAATAAATAATGGACAGTTATAATATTTGTGTGTAACATAAGAAAGAAAAAATAAAATATTCTGTTAAAGATTATACAGTATTTTTATTATAGTACTTAAAAAAGGAAATAAAAAATATTTAAAAAAAACACAAAACTATTCCTTATTATTAAAGGGCAACAAAATATATCATAGAAAAAAAGAGTTCACATCTTTAGTTTGAATCCAGGATAGTGCATGTTTTTAAAAAAAAGCAAATTTTAGAAAGTTTGGAATCAATAAAATATTATCAGTAAAAAAAGAATTAAAACTTTTTGGGCCTATAAAATATACATGTCTCTGTGCGCGCCTCGTTTTACAATGTGGTATTTCTAACTCACGATTCCTTCTTTGACTTGATCTATTTGAATTACTTGTAAATAAATTTTGGTTCTTAAATACATATTTTAAACATTGACAACAATATACGTGTCTTAAGTCTAAACGTTTAGCTTCTTGAAACAATTGGAAAGAGGGAAAAGTGAGATTTTTGTGAAGCATTATTTTTAATACAAATTTTTGAACAGTTTCTAATGTTTAAATATGATTGTTGCAAGTTCCCCTCAATCCAATTATTCCATAGGAAAGCGATTAGTGTACAAGTGCATAATATACCATTTTAATTAGCTGGGCGTAAATACTTAGTCTTTTGAACACATAGGTTAAATATCTTAGTTTATTAACAATTACTTCAAGATGATTAGTTCATTTAAGTTGATATTATTACGTGAATATTAACAGGAAAGAAAAATAAATGAAAGAATTTGAC
The DNA here is from genome assembly GCF_059751315.1 of Micrasema longulum. NCBI lineage: Eukaryota > Metazoa > Arthropoda > Insecta > Trichoptera > Brachycentridae > Micrasema > Micrasema longulum. Next base: position 76,017 of record NW_028278308.1, read on the forward strand.
TCACCCCATGTCTGCAACGTAATCCACGGCCAACAACGTATCAAAAAAAATGGTAATTGTCATTAAAAAGTTTTTCTTTGACATACGTATTTTGCACCACAACACGGCAAAATGTTTAGTTAATTTAACATCTTTAAGCACAAACACTTTTATTACATAATAATTTCGTTGAGATAACGATTGATTTCAGGGACAATCGATCCCGAAACCTTTGGCGAGAAGTCAGTAGCTTGACCGAACTACCGCGGAGACCCATATTGATTTAGTATATTATATTTGATTGCACCATAACAGGGCAATAAGTTAGGGACATAATACAATAATTAGCATTAGCATCGCGATTAATTAAATGAATCCTTAAGTATTAACAAATGCTAATCGAAGTTGCTTAATTTTATAAAATACACTTAGCACCACATAGCATTTAATAGTTAACAGTAACCAAATGGCTAAAGTTCGTAAAACATAGGTCATAAAATGATACAACATCTTGTACAAGATTTAGCCTGATGAATATTGCGTTTTGTAATAAAAAAAAATTGTGAAACCTATGGTCAAATTCAAAAAAATTAGGATGCGTCATATTTTTCAGTAAATTTTTGAACCAACATCTACATGCGTATAAAAAAACATACGCGCATCCCACGCCTGTGATGCAGTTAATTGTAAACTTTAATTGTCAACGCGTATTTGTTGTTGCTTGTATCACTTTATGCTCCGCACCTTTTTTTTATTTTATTTTTTTATTTTTATTTATTTTTTGCACCGCAACAGGCCATGCGGCCTAATTACACATGTGAATTACAACACAGAACGCCCAGGCTTAAGAAAAATCACATTTTTTAAATTGTTGTGTTCTCACTGGGATTCGAACCCGGGACCTTCCGTGTGTGAATCAAGCGTCTTGACTACTATACAACGGAGGCCGCATGTGTGTGGGTGCCTTTACGCTTGCCTTTCTTTTCTAGAAATCCTGATTTTCAATTAGGTTATTTAAGATACTTGATGTTGATTGTTGATGGCATAATAATATATTAATAGTAGCTAGTAGTCGCGTCGTCACAAGATAGCTAATTTCCTTAATTGTGAAACCGCCCTTTGTCTGCCATGGCGCCGAAAACATCAACGTTCTGGGCATATCTATGAGCGATTTTCAATTTCGGAAACTGCCCCGTGAAAAAAAATAAATTAAATAACCTCAGATTTGGCAGAAGAATTATTGAACAAGAAACTGCACATTTTATGGTCCATATAATACTAGTTTAAAAAATAGTTCTACTTATCGTGAGAAGAAATTCTAAAATAAAACATTATTACGTTTTAGAAATAGCGTTTAACACAATACGGTGTTTTAATTAGCACGCTAAAAATAGCATAATGTTCTTCACAACAGCCAATTGATTCAATTTCATTAGTCAGTTACATTATAAGACACGCATTTAACTATTGTGATCTCACCGGGAACCGAACAAGGAACTTTAGTGCTACGAAATCTTTCTTACCGGCGTTTATGGACCATTGAAGGACAAAAAACTAGCAGGTTTGACAGTCTTTAATTTGTTTTTCACACTAAAACCTAACTTCACTTATCGTATTTCGTATATTCGTATTCGGTATTAACACAACGACTTGCCACGCGATAAAAACAGTTTATTAATACATAGTGTTTCGCCTTTTCGTTTTATAAAAATTCAAACATTAAGTATAAGAATTTTAGGCAATCGAATTATTGTATTTAGTGTACACTCGTGAATAAAAAATATCAATAGTAAATAATTTAGAAATTATGAACATAAATACGCGTAAACAACTCGGCGCCAAATTAGTAACTAAAGTTTAAAGACATTAAGGTAACAATACTTTTCGGTGAAGTAGTGTTTTTAACTGACAGATAATTTAAGATTTGCAATTTGAAAATTACATAAAAAAATATTACTCCAACCACGTCATCGTTTTTTATAATTACATTTTTTAAATATCAATTATTCAAAATAAAGACGTTTTTTTTATTTATATGGTGAAATTCAACATTTCATCATCATTGCCTTTCCGCATCTAATGGTGCATATATCACAGCATTTGTAGGCCACCCTCAGCGTATTTTAACCATTTTTGTTACGCGAAGGTAAGATGATCACTCTTACGTTTACCGGTTGCCTGATATGCAAAAGGTCTGGGATTCAATCCTGACACGGTTAAAAACTGTGTTTTTACATTAGAATATTCACTATATAGTCCCTAGACTGGTTTGAAATGTGTTTTTATATAAAATATTTATTTTATAGTTTCTAGACTGGTACTGAAGCGTATGATTGATAATAATTATGTGTAGAAAAGGACTGCATTCGTATGTAGTTCGCTTTAGCGCATGGAGCATTTAAATGAGAAAAAGGGGTCCAGTACAGACTAGGGGTGTCTGTCAGTATACAGTTTGGCAATTCACCGTCCGGATACAGAATCGTATGATGGGGTACAACGTCCATAGATCAATGATACATCTAATTTTTTTACCTCCTCTTTCACAATAGTTGGTGAATCGTGTAAATAGATTAACCTTTGCGTTTTAAAGTAAATTTATGATATATGTATGTTATATATATATATATATATATGTTTGGATAAATTATATAGCGCCATTTTTGTGAAAATCACCTCAAGGACGCTGTACAATAAATAAATATCCCAGCACGTCTTGCAGCTACAGAGCGCATGGACGGTTGGGATTTTAGTTTCTCGTATCCAATTATGATATATAGGAGCTAGATTACAGCACGTCTTGCAGCTACAGAGCGCACGGACAGTAAGAAATCTAGCCCCTATTTACATTTAAAAAAAAAATGACAATGAAGTTTAGAGTTAAAGTGATATTTTAAAAAACGAAATAAAAAACAAATTTATAAAAATAGAAGTTAGAAAATAACAAGTCTTGCAGCTACTAAGCGCATGGACGATTGAAATTCTAGACCCCATTTACTAAATTTAGATATTTGATAGTTTATAACGTTTATATATTATGATTCATATATAATAGCTATCATAACAAAAAGTCTTGCAGCTACGAAGCGCACCGACGAGTGGAATTTCAGCAACATAAGATTGAACAATGTTTGACTTCCAAATTTCTTCTCGAAAACTTTTTCCCTCTCTGTTGAAATAAATTTAAACATAAGATTGATTTTAAAAGTTTACAATACAAATTTAAAAAGACAATAATAATACGTAGAGTCCATGCTGAGTTCTTTAACTAGTAAGTATGGCAATTAAGTGAACATGTAATATCACAAAAAGTAAACGATAACAAAACTAATCAAAGATAGCATTCCTCAACTTATTATTAAGGTTAATAAGATGATGGACGATACCGAACTCGAAGGGTCCCTGTTTTAGGTATAAAATTTTCAAGGTCTATTGAGGTTATGAATGCCGCAGCGAGACTTATTTCCGGAATCTCTAAGTTCAGTCATATCACTCCACTACTTCGGGAACTACACTGGCTACGTTTTCCACAGAGGGTCGAATACAAACCCTATTGGCTTATGTATAAGTCACTGCACAGCTCTGCTCCGGAATATCTAAGGGAGCTATGCATTCCAGATGAACTAGCTGACAGGCGTCTAACGCTTAGATCAGCTACGTCTATGGCGAAAAGAAAAGTTATTATACCTCTACGCAAACAGCGCACTAAATTTAGTGAACGCGCATTTGCGGTCGCAGGCCCTATGGCATGGAATGCTCTCCCAGCAGAGGTGCGAGGCTGTGAAAATGAAGTGATGTTTCGGAAAAAGCTTAAAACCCACTTGTTCTCTAAATCATTTGAATAAATCCGTAGCATGTGACAACAAAATAAATTATTTTAATTAAATTACAAATTTAAAAGAATCACTATGTAAAGCGCCCTTGAGGTATTTTGTTACGAAAATGGCGCTATATAAGTTATCCATAATAATAATAATAGCGGAATAATAAATCAATTCTCCAAACTGATACTATGAACTAGTGTATGCAGCCATTAATCCACTAGAAATGTACACAGAAAAGAAATTAACATGTAATAACACTGACTAACCTGGTGTTGAGTCCTCCTCTTTGTCGGCGATCTGCTCACGCTGTCAGGGAAATTGGTGATCAGGAACCATTGCAGGCACACAATTTCACCTGGAGGCGGCGGATGATGCTAAACGGCGATAAATTAATGATAAATTTGCGGCGTTGTGCGAGTTAAGGCGATGTTATAACTTATACGGAGAAATAGCGGACGATACTTTTTATAATTCAAAAAGCGTACGAACGTGAAAAGTCAAAAATGCGAAAAAGGGGGGCGCGCGGGCCAAACAGTGTAGCCAAACCAAAAAATGGCCCGTCAGGCGCAGAAACCTCACAAAACCAAAATTAGCCAGTATCTACTTACATTTGATTCTTCTGGCTTAAATACATCCAAACAAACGATCGGCTCAACTAATAGTAGCTGCTCGATTGTGGAATAATCTAATCATTAATATCAGAGACGCCCTCTCTTAATTAGCATTCAAATCACAGTTGACATGTCACTTACTAAATATTTTAGTTTTCACTTTTTTCATCCCATTTTCGTTTCCTCTTTACCCCCCCCTTTATAGAAAAGTGTAGATGTTAGTCAATTTAAATTATTTAAAATATATTTAAATAAATACGTATAACTATAAATATTTTATTTTGCAATGAAAATATTATGATATACCGACAATATGTTCATATACCACTGAATTTATCAAATTGAATGGTTTGGGTAGGTTAGAAGCCTTAAAATAGGTAATATACCCGCCTATATGCAGATGTACTTAAACTTACTGTAAACGTACATAATTTGTTTTAAAAATAAATAATAATTATAAATACACCTTGGAACACCAATCTCGTTCCTTCTATTTACCTCCAACTGAAGTAGGAGCCCCACCTCTCAACAAGCAAAATTCTAAAATATCATTGAGCCACAAATAGTATTGCCTTAAAAACATTTGAGAACGATTTGAAGTATTTTCGTTTACTTTTTTAGTTATCAGATCAAATTGTTTTACAGAAGGTTTTGCCTTTGCAAACATGTTAATATTAATATACGGTTTACTTTGAGAGCATTGAGTGAACTCATACAAAATAATATTTTCCCGACAGAAGTTTCATTTACATGAAAACTTTACTTACAGACGCTATCGAAAAAGAATAAATTCTCATATATTTGTTTCTAATATATTCTGAATACATTTACAATGTTTCCATTTTGTAAAAGCAAAGGTTTTCGACATAATGTTTTCTTTAAAATAAGGCATTATTTCTCCTGAATATTCAGGGTTTTTTTGGTATGGCTATGAAAACAACTAATAAACTTTATGTATTTTTAAAACATAGATTCTTACCTATCATAATATGAAAGGGTAGATTTGCTAATGAGGTTTATTGTTTAAACGTTTACTTTGTGGAATATCAAAATACAAATGACAGTAAGTAAATAATTTGAACTTTGGTGATTTTTAGTGTTCAGCAATGTATTTATTTTGATTGACATAATATTTTAACAGAGGTAGAGAAAATTTTAGAAATGGAAATATGAAAGTCTAGGCATTTAGGACTAACTTATTTACTATGTTTTAAATCTCTAACTTAAACATAAACGTTTATATTGTAACATCCTTTTGTGAGGAGTGTGTAAAATGTCCAATTTTAATATATAAAGAGAATGTCAATACTCAATGTATCAACAGATTTCAAAAATTTACCAGAAAATTAAGGGCTGCCTTTATTGGTTGACAGCTTCTCTCTGTGCGTGCAATGCAAAACATGAGCCGAACAAATAAATGCAGATCAAATCCATCACAAAATATACGCTATTCACCAGTGTCGCTCAATCAGTAAAGATGAGAATCTCTCCAAAATGTGGACAATAATTATGTCTGACCTTCCCACAGAATCAAGATAAAAAATAGGATTAGGAATTTAAATAATCTCGGAGCCTCAATAATCACTGTGTATTGCTAATTAAAATATGTAAACCAGGTAATTGCAAAATGAAAAAGGCATTTTCTAGAAATTACAATTTTATTCTTGCAAGCAAAAATTATAAAGCTTTGTGTGTTTACCTAGCTAAATATAAAATCTAGAAGTCCATATTGCTAATGATTTGGAAATGAAATAAAAATTTAATATTTGATTCTTGACACCAATCATCCACGTTAAATTCTTAAAACCTTCTTTGTAGACATTCTAAGTTTTTTTTGTTTCAAATAGCCGGAGTATTTTGTGAAAGGTTCCAGTTTTTAAAGGTACATCCGGCCAACATCTTAGCGTAAGCCACAGCTGTCCGCGTCATTCCTCTAAATAAAACTCCAACTGACCTTATTGCCGTATATGCGGCATCGGGTTAAACAATTCAGATTTTATATATAAAACTTGAAGTGAATTGTCAAGATTTAGACAGATGGAATGAAAATCCATTATAAAGATGGTAATATACCATATATTTGAAATATAAAAAATAAAATGGGGGTTTTAGGAAGCATGCCAAAAGGCGATGCTCCCACGATATAAAAAATACGTCCTAGCTTTTGTTAAGTTACACGTTTATTCACGAATTTCGCTTGTCACGGGCGGTCTTTGCTTTTCAAAATGCACGGTCTGACATGGTATTGCCACACTTGAATTTTGACGTACCAAAAAATACTTTTTGGACCCGTGCTTAGTAACGAGCTGCTTAAATGGGGCAGGATTTAATATAATCGTAACAATGTTAAATAAGTTATCAAAAAATATATCAATTATATTTTTCTCCCAATTCAATACCCTACTAATAGCTACTCACCAAAAACATATAATTTTATTTATGAAGGTCAACAGACATGACATATAAATAAAAATGTTTTTTTTTAAATTAACTTAAATTTATTGTCTTTTTTGAATCCCTTAAATTTGTAAACAGGTAAATGTCGTTTTACGCCGGGGTTCCGTTTCGAGAGACACCGGCGTAAAAAAAATCGGCGTAAAATGAACACAAATATAATGGAAGATATTTTATTTATTTTTTATTTTTCTTTCTGTTGACGCCCATGGGGCTTTTACATTATACATACCATATAATAAGAAAAAGTTACACATTAAACATAATTAACATTTTTCAAATATAAAAAAATTAAAAAAATATTTTTAAAATTTAAAAATAAAGTTACATAGTTAACATAATACACTATTAAGACATAATACATAGATAATATTATGTTTATAATATAAGGCATAGTAGGATTCAAATAAAACATAATAATTATTATTATTTTTATTTTTTTTATTTTATTTTTTAAATTTTTTTTATATAAGGTTAGGTTTGGTGTTAAAATTCTAAGAACAATCTAACATGTTTATTTAATACAGATCCTATATATATATTCAACATAAATTATAAATGTATTTAATAAATACAGTTTAAACTCGTTTACAAAATAAATAATAATCTCTTGATATAAATAATGTTTTTTTTATAATAAATGCTAACTCACCAGTTTATCGGTACTAAATTAAATTCTCTCAATTTTTTGAAAAAAGCATCCGATTCCAATTTGTTTTGATTGTTGCTTCCTTTCTTGCAGAATCATAGCATAAACTACAAATATTTCAACATTATTTTATTTTTAATAATAATAAAATAAAAAAATGTAATCATACCTTTTTATTTTTTTTAAAAGCAAAACGAAAACTAACTAGGAAACAATTTCACATACACAAAAGGCTACTCGCGTAAACGGTAATAAAATAAAACAACGTGTAAAAGTGTGCCTGCTATTAGAATCGCGGCGCCTACTGTCGTTTGGTGTCGGCCGAACCGGGGAATCCCACGCCGACACCAACCGGCGTAGTTATCGGCGTACATTGGCGTAAATCGAACCGGCGCAAAACGACGTTTACCTGTATATGTATTTTTCCAATCTGAAAACGCATTTTTTTTGCATTTGAGCATGTTTTTTCATTCTTTCTTTTGAATTACTTTTAGTGTGTTTATTTCATTTTAATATTATTTATGTAAAAACTAACTGGAAACTGTCAATAAAACTTTTTTACTTTGATTTTAATTTTTTAACTATTTTCATAATTAAAGTTGATAATTGATAACCTTAGCATATTATTTAATATGGAAACTTCAGTGGTCCATTAGAAATAAATCTAATTTTGGATACTTTAAAACTATGTAGTTATACTGTATGTTTTCGAAATATAAAGAAAATAATAAAATAAATCTTAAAATAAATAAAAGTCCTTATGTTTTTTTATAATTATATGTACCACATTTTAAAATGTCAAACAAAAACACAGAGGCAAGAAAAATGATCGATGTGTCGTAGGTACACATGCGGATAACGGAAGAGTGTATTTATTTATTTATTCATTTAAATGTACAATACAGCACTACTCTAAGTTACAATTTACATATATTATAATTATTTGGTAATTACAAAAACATGTAAAAAAAGCACAATAAATTATTATGGTCCAACATAAAGTCCCTAGAAACAATAGTAAAAAAGACGAATAAGTCATTAATCCACATTATAATACATAGTAAAGCTAGGGTTTCCTAGGACAGCGGTGCCCGTATCTTAACGGCCGTAGTGAACGGTGATACGGTAGGCAGCCGTCGTAGCAGTGACTAGCGAGTGGTTTTATTTTTTAACGGTGTTATCAACACCGTTTTTATAGGAAACCATTCTCTAGTCACCGTTACGACGGCTGTCCACCGCATCACTGTTCACTACGGCCGTTAAAATACGGGCACCGCTGTCCTAGGAAACCCTAGCTTTAGAGAGGAAGAGTCTAAAACTGGTAATCCCAGCATGGAAAAACTCCACCTCTCTCGGTAGGCTGTTCAACAGACTAATCATTCTCCCCACAGGCTTTATTAACGGTAAATTTGATCTGTGGTCTCCTCTAAAATTTTGGGATTATAAATTAACCGATTCAGAAGTTTAAAGGCAGAAGTTATAAGCGAGGCAGTGCTCCATCTGGCCCACAAATTTGTGATACCTAGTAAACCTAAAATAGATAATGATGGATAATGCAATGGATAGTATCGATACTCTCCCATATCCAGGTAACGAAGAAACTTCTGTATTTTCTCCACCATTGGTGCATGCCTGCTTTCCCTTTACTTATTTATTTATTTATACTTTTACAATGTTTGTATTTTTTTTTTATACAGAATAATGTTCCTTCACTGTCCCATGCCAAGGGAAACATTTTACAAAATGCAAAACATGCCTAGGATTAGCTATTTAACAAAGTTAACATAATAATAACAAAAATAAAAAAACGCAAGCAATCTAATTAACCTAATTATCAATAACATAATAAACAATAAAAAACCAAAATAATCATAAAAAACATTTATATAGACCAAAAGAACAAATTTCATAAACAGTACACACATTTTACCCATCGATCCGTGCGCAACCCACCTCCACTATCCATTTCTTAATAGCAATGTTATATTGTGAGAATTTTTTTTTTTTTTTTAATTTTATGCCTTCGGGGAACCGGTAATAAGGCAGACAAAGGCAATAAAATAAGATCATGAAACTTATATACACCTTATCAAACCTGTCTTCTACGACTACGAAAAACCACGCTGGTTTGATATATACGTGATAAAAATTGTACACAAAATTCCATTGGAAACATACAAGACGATGACATAACAGTAACTAAAAATGCTTACATACACAAATATAATACTAGGCAACAACAATACTACTACAATAAAAAGCAAAGACAAATGCAGGACAGTCAAAAATACTATGCAGTGGACTTAAACCAATACAGTAACTTACCCGAATACTTAAAATTTTCATGTTAACGGCGTCTGCGCTGACAATATTAGTTATGCAGATGATATGGTATTATTGGCTCTATTAAAAGTGTGAGATTATTGCTCAATATTTGCGAAAAATATGCAATTGACCACAATATGATATACAATATCGAAAAATCTGCCGTACTTATATTTAAACACTAGAGGTCATTTTTTGAATTCGTGCACCCATCACCACCTGTATTCCTAGACAACAGTTTATCGGTAACGGCAAAAGTCAAGTATTTAGGGCACATACTGACTGATGATTGTAAAGATGATCAGGACATAGAGAGATAGAGAAGAGCTATCAATGTCAGGGCCTCTATGCTAGCAAGACGCTTCTTTCAGTGCAGTTACGAAGTTAAGAAAATCATTTTTACTTTGTATTTGACGTCTATGTATACAGCGGAACTATGGAGCAATTATACGCAAGCAGCATGAAATAAACTAAGGGTCACGTATAATAATTCATACAATGAAAGCATCCACCCCTTTCCCGAAACCGTTCATAAGGACTTGAGTCTTTCTTCAGTTTTGCATGTCAATATCATTTTTTTTAAAACTAACTAAGCGAATATTTAATATTTCTTTACAATCAAACCGTGAAAATAACAAAACAAATAACTTTAACAATGTTCATTGTACCCTTCACTGCAGTATTGTCAGTTTGTGATCAATCAAATACACATGATCAGCACAATCACCTTTTTCTAATTTCCCAGTATGACAGTGGAGGAATACAGTGTTAGTTCCAAATTGAGACCGCGGCCGCACGCTCCAGATCCCGCCTCGGAAAGGAAGAATAACGTAGTAATACAAACAAATCAATCAACGACACGAAACCCAAATACATATAGAAAACAGTAGAATAATTTGCCCTATACAACATGCACTCAAGCAACAGAAGAAAAACAATACGTATCCATACCAAATCACGGAGGAACATCAAATTATTAAGACACTACCGGCAAAATCCTAACACAGATCCTAACATGATCCCTATCGAACTCAGGCGAAATTACTTTTCGTCATAGTACTGAATTCCTCGCAAAAACCATTTTCCTAATACCAACAGTAGAAACAATCCTTTGCAAAGACCTTAATCGTCCTAACAATCTCTCAGACCTTAAAGCAGACGAAACGGGTTCTAGAGCATGGTCGGCGCGTGGTTCTCTTGAGTTAGTCTACTATTTAGATTTGTAATTTACCATTTCCCTTCTATGGGACAAAAACAACATAAACGGACAAGAGTTCAGTTCAGACAACCAATGCTAGTATCCAAGTATGAATCCTTTTATCTTAAACTGATTTAGTACTCATGGTAGGCCTTTACCCAGTTCCTCCCATTTTTCTACCCATTCGCTTAAAAAATGAAAAAATGCTTTAACGTTAGTTGAATTAGCCAATAAGTTTGGATTCCTCATCGGCTTCGTCACCTCTGTCAAGCCGTTTAGCATGTTTTCCCTTTCAGTATCTTAAATAATTCATACAAGCAATTATTCAGACTGCCTAGGTATTGCACTGCCTCCGAAATGTTTACAACTGGACGGGTAAACACCTTCGCTGCCCCACTTCGCCAAAGAGCCTGGAGTCTATGGGAACGCCTGAAAAGCTCTAATTTTACAATGAATTTTAATGTTTTTTTTTCACTACAACAGGCCAGGAGTCCCAATTACAACTCGCTCGCTCTATATGTCCAAACCGACGAAGCACTCCATTCTTAATTTTGTCCGTTATGATTGTTTCAGTTTTACATACTGCACGGATCTCAACATTTGGGCAGTTTTCGCTTATAGTTTTTATATCACACATTCGCCTAAGAGATCACATGGCAACAACATTCAGCCTACTTTCATCGTCGTATTTCCAAATTTATATTTATTTCCACATAATCTGCATGATAGGCAATCTTTAAATATATGATTTGTCTCCTTTAAAAAAAAGATTGAACAGAAAATGACAAATTTACATATGAAATAAATTACACTAAACAGTTTCCTTGATATTCAATTCGGTTGAAAGTGTAAAACTTAAATAGCTTTAGAATACTTCTGTGTGCTCCTACAACAGTTGGGTGTGATAAATCTTGCTGAGAATTTCATTTACCTTTCTGATCATGGTCTCTTCATGCGCTTTTCTCAGGAGAAAAGACTTTTCATTCCATTTCATTTTTACGTTGTTTTCATTATGTATTTTTGTATTATTTAATTTAGTACTCAATATTATTTGGCATATTATTTATTACTCCTATTTCTTACTACAGTGTAGAAACCCAAAAGAAGTTTAAAGAAACCATATCTCAATTATCATTAAAATTATGTTTATATATATATATACTCGTATTATTTTTCGTTTACTTTCATTGATAATATTTTTTTTTTCAATACTACTATATTTTACTAGTATACTTTTATTTTGTTGATTTCAATGATACTGTTATTTGGTATATTTGATTATATATGAATCTAAATTTGTGTAATTTATAATTAACATTTTAATATTTATGTCTGATTATCTTTTTTAAATTGTATTATTTGGAATTTTATTATTTATTACTTATACCCTTTTTCTAGATTGTTATTATATTGCATCACATGTCATTATATTTGAATTTTATTAATTTTACCATGTATTTTTTATTGTTAATTATTATATTTTGACACGGGCGCAGCCTAAAAAGCCTTAATAAGTTCAGTTATATTTAAACGAATGTAATTTTGAATGAATAAATAAATAAATTCCTCGACATAGCACATCAATTTTCAGCTATTCTTTTTCCATTCAAGCTGCTTTGAAATGAGCTACCTCTTCTTATAAAAAAATGCATCTTCAAGAAACGCCTGAAACATTACTATAAATATTTTCTCAGAATCCTAAACTCCCTGAAATTTAATGTTTTTTTTTAAATATGTATTTTTATCTCTTTTCTTTCCTTTGTTCCTGTTTCTTTCTCCTTCTATTCTCATGATCTGATTCCACATTCCTAATCCTATAATATGTATAATGTATATATGTATATGCATAATGTATTTTAAAAGTTAATATGCGCAAGCCTTTTACCAATAAAAAAAAACAGCTGTTAGTTTTAATTAATGATATTTTTTTTAATGTATATTTTCGTTTTTAAGTACACATTTTTGACTAACTCTTCTTTTGACTAGTCTATTTTTAACTGGCTGGAAGATATTGCTTTGAGCAATACGTCCGCAAAGTTCTTATTCTTTGTACTTGAATTTTTAAATAAATAAAATAAATATGACAGAAGATAGCAACGTTATGCTTCGATGTGTTTTTTATGCATGTTAAATAAAATACAGAATTTGACTGATCTAATGAACTACTGATCTACTACTACTGATGGTACCTAAGGGTGCTATTGCTTTTTTAATAGTTGTTCATAGTAATTTATTTACTTACAAGTAGAGAATTGAAGCCATTTTCTGTTTACCTTACTGTAAGCAATTTGAGATACGTGCTGCGTAATAAGTGTTTTGCATGTTTTGATTATTTTGCTGTTTACGTACAAAAAATATACGATTAATCATCTGTCCTGTCCTTAAGACAATATAGCGCAGGCGCAGAGGGCATTAGTTTTCGGGTAAGTCCCATAAAACAATCAAATTCAGAATGAATCGTTAGATCAATTAATTTTTATGATCGATAAATGAGTTTTTTCATTCGATTATTAAGAGTGGGCTTCACCGTAGGTAATAACGTTCTTAAAAATCTTTTTAAATAACTGTTCACGTAAAGCTAGGGTTTCCTAGGACAGCGGTGCCCGTATCTTAACGGCCGTAGTGAACGGTGATGCGGTGGGAAGCCGTCGTAACGTCGTCTAGAGAGTGGTTTCATAGGGAAATGGTGTTAAATGGTGTTGATAACACCGTTTTCATAGGAAACCACACTCTAGTCATCGTTACGACGGCTGTCCACCGCATCACCGTTCACTACGGCCGTTAAAATACGGGCACCGCTATCCTAGGAAACCCTAGCTTTACGTTGTGACATAATAAATAAAAAGCCCATTTTTTAAATGCAAAGAGGGAATGTTAACAGGTGTCAAATTAGAAAGGTAAAACAAGGGTAAGTAGTTGGGTTTGGAAGAAGACAGAGATTGATCGGTCTTTTTATGATTATATATTACATTTTCCCTGATAAGGACTAAGTGAATTAAATCACGCCTGGCATTTTCGAAATTCGAAAAAATCTGTTCTGATAAATACAGATTATTGCTTATTTTATAAGTTATTAATTTTAAAAAAGTATGAAATTTTCTTACCTCATTAGAAAAGTGTTAAAATCCATTAACCGATAGTTGCAGATGAAATAAAATAGTTTACATTTTTTCATTCAAATTATTTATTGACAATTCTTGATGGAATTCCATTGTAATGATGTAATAACTTATATTTACATATAAGTTATTAATTTTAAAATACTTTGTACACTTCCACTTATTTATTTTGACCAATTAGCGCTTTTACCCTCTAATGGGCATCTTCAGACTGGTGAATATTATACAGTGTATGGATAATTTATATAAAACTAAATATTATCTTAAGTGTAGGTACATTTAAAAATAAGTTGAAAAAAATACAATACGCAATATTGCAATGGAACAGAGTGAGACAAATGATCGAAACATGTGTTGGCGGTGTACTTTAAGAGGATATTCTATGTTATGAAAAATATTTATTGTTTTATTACAATGTATAGCGTCTAACTAAGGGGGCTATTACGTTTTATTTTTTTCTTTTTCTTTCTTTTTTTCTGACACTACATTTGCACATCTCAATATAAGTAGAAATAATGCACAAAAAAATGGGTTGCTTACAGGTTGCAATAAATAAAATATCATAATGTAGACATTTTTGTACATAAAATAATTAAAGGTAAAAATAAAATAAAATGCATGGTAGTATCAAGAAGTAGTAGAATTTTATGTAGCGCGACCCTAGCGGCGGAGAGGGGTCGGACCACCTGGGCGTGGTAGTGGGGAGCCTTCGGCAAGCGGAAATTGAGCACGTTGATTTCCGTGAACCTCTGCTAAGAAGTGTCGTTGCGATCCTAGGTGGAGAAAAATTTCATCAAATTCTGCGTGAAACTCGGGAAAATTGCAACGAAGATCCTCAACAGTGTTCGAGTGGCATAAGCTGTTCCGGGAACGCGCGCCGTGCCACACCGCGCTGCTGGTAAAGGAGTTTCTGACCAAAGACAGGGTCGCACGTTGCCTCACCCCCCCTACAGTCTAGATCTGGCACCGCCTATCTTCTTCCTTTTTCTCGGCTCAAGCGGAACCTCAAGGAAAATCGATACAGCTCCGTATAAGACGTCTAAGGCATCTCTGAAGGGGATTCCAGAAAGCGAGTTCCAGAAGGCGTTCGCGCAGTGGGAATCGCGTTATAGGCGTTGTATCGAAGCTCAAGGGTATTATTTCGAGGCTACCCCCCAGTAAATGACCATTGGTTAATAAAACACAATATAATAAGAATTGCTACATGTGTCCAGTCAAAAAACTTTTAACACTAGAAACTATGACAAAAGCGGTAGGCGGGCACATCTTTTGGTAAGAAACAAATCTATCAGTTTTGAACTGTGAGTTGTCAAAAGGTAATAGTGCGTCTCACCGCTATTGTTCTAAGTGTTTTATTTGATGCTATTTCTTATGAAATTCTTTTAATATATCCATATTCCAATGTGTTAGGGTGTTTTATAATGTTATTATATAACTAAATCTGAGTATTATTTTTACTGAGGTAGTAGTGGTCATTCACTGGTGACTCTGCTATTTTCAAAGAGTAATATTAATTATAATTGTAATATTCGTATTTCAATAAAAAAGTTAAAGTACTGAGAAAAATTAATGTGTTTTTTACTACTTTCTTTTATTTTGTACGCTTAAATAATGAAATTTATACATTTAATGTTGATTTCACTATAAGCTGAATCTTAAACGGTCATTCATTGGTGCTTTGACCCTACTAAGAATTTTTACCGATTAGTTCAATGAAAAAAAAAACCAGTCCTACTACTTTTTGATCCTCTCCTGTATATAATAAATTTATCCAACAATGTCATGCCTTAATATAACCTCCTGCCTATTCACTTTAAATCAATTTCTTACCAGTCTACGAATGGAAATCAAATAACACTAAAAAATCATTTCCTCAAATTATTTCTCGATAACCCTTGACCCATGTAATTTAATGTTAAATAATAAATTATAATTTGTTTTTAAAAAGGTCTCCGAGATATGTCCATTTTTGTTTTAATTATGTTCAACTAAATGTATTTTTATTTTTATCTGATAATCTTTAATTGTATCAATCCCAGAATGAGTTTGCTACAATTGTGTTTTTGTACATTTTTGTATTTAGAAATAATAAAAATGCATATGAAACTAGGGATAAAAAAGATAAGATTACCAATGAGTTGAAAAACAGTCTCAAAACGAATTTTTATAATGGTACAAGAGATTAAAGCTGTACAATAAGTAACTTGAAGAAATAAAAATAAAAAAAAGTATCGAAATTTTTCTAATTAATTTGATGAAATACGTTCGCGAGAAATTTGACAAAAAATTGTAATGTTATGAAATGCTTATATTAGTTCTTTAGACGCTTTAAACTAACTTAATAAAGCATAAATAAAAAATCACGGCACTAAAAACCCGGTTCATTTGCAACAATTTCTTTTATGTACGTTTTTCACTAACCCTTTCGTAGTGAAATTCAATTACATTCAAGTTTTTACGCAAGCCTTCGCCAATACGCAATCTGTGTGAATGGAGAACGTAGAATTCAACATATTTTTGCTGACCATAAATCGTGGCCTACAAATATCGAGCACCGCATTCATCGCGTCCACTATGGGACCTGAAAAACTGCTCAAAACTTTTGCACATCACGCTCTTCTATAAATTACATTTACCCTGATTCGACGCATAGAAAAAGGGATTTACAATTGAACTCAATCTAGCAAAAAACGGACTTGATTCTGAACACAGCGGTATAAGGAAACAAAAAGTTTCAAAACATTTATAACCGTTAAGAACTAGCTACATTTGGACGAACTCAAATATTGTAATGAAACCAACTGGTCCAAGAAGAAGTTTAAAAATTGTTTTCAGGCGTTGCCTAGTATGTGAAATAATTCAGTCTGATAAATCTCTTCACAACAATAAAAGTTTTAGTTATTTAACTTCACTTAAATCAAAGGAAAGAACTAAAGAAATATGGATGTTCAAACATAGGCAAAATGGTGAATGTTACACAGTGTGTAAAGTGGCCACTTAAACCAGCCAATGACAGTTCATAAACCCTGTAAATGCCTAGACTTCCATATTCCCTTATTTAAGGTATTCTCCATCCCTTTTGTAATTTGTTAAATAATAATTCATAGTAATGATGTTAAGTATAACATCGTCGAGTATATGGAACAAGTTGGTAACTACAAATATTAGATAAATGAAATGTCTTCATTCCCCTACAATACATCACAAACAAATAATATAATCACTAGATCCTCAACACAAAGACAACTTAAACAAATACAAACTAATACCACTTTCGGACAAAGAGATTTTGAGTATTATTCAATTAAAATGTACAACCTACTTCTACTGTCTATTAAAACAATTAGTAACGAGAAAATGTTTAAAAAGGCTATAAAATAATGGATAGTGGAGCTAGGTAGAAGTAAAATGGATTGTCTCATTCGCCCAAACCAATATTGAATCAACCGCTCCACAAGTGTATAGCTTATGTTAGGTTTTTGTTATTTTTATTGTGCGTTTTGTAATATAAATAATATAAATGTACATGTATACCTTGTTTTTAAAACTGTGAATATTTTGTTAATTATCTCTGTTTATTAAGTAAGTCCTCTTTGTTTATTCTCTAATGTAAAAACATTTAAAAAAAGTATATTGTCAAGTGTCCTCGGCACGGGTAACCCTAGTGAGGACACATTGTTTTTATTATTTATTATAGTTTGTAAGAGAAAAATATGAATAAATAAATAAATAAATTAGCATCAAATAATCTTCATTTTATTTGTTTATTTATTTATTTATACAAATACATATGTATTAAAACAAATTGTATTCCTAAGGTTAAGAGTCCTGTGTTGAGAATGCAACATCATCTAATTTTTAATTTTATATTTGAACTTAGTGGTTATTCATTACAATGAAATAAATAAAACAACTTTGTATTTAACCACTAGAATATTTTTTTGCTGAAACCTTTATTTATGCGGGTAAGATTCATCTAATTTAATTATTTCACCTACACACTAGGCAACGCCTAAAAAAATATATTTTTTTCAATTTCTATACTTCTTCATGGACCAGGTGGATTTATCAGCATTAATAAAGGTTTCAGCTCTTTTACTTCACAAATATCAACAGATGAAAGAATTAAAGTAATATAGATGTTCAAATATGTGCAGAATGGTGAATGTTACACAGTGTGTAAAGTGGCCACTTAAACCAGCCAATGACAGGTCATAAGCCCTGTAGATGCCCTAGACTTCTATATTACCTTCTCTAAAATGTTCTTCATCTCTGTTGTAATATGTAAATGTTAACTGCTCCCCAGGGAGTTAAAACCAGTCCTTGTCTACAAAAATTTGGACAAACTCTAAATATTGTCAATATGGATATTGTGGAGAAATGTTTTCATACATAACTTTAAAACAGAAATTATGTCTTAGAAAAACGCGACATGTTTGGCATTGATAATTGTGACGTCAAGATTAGTGACGAGGTTCTTTAAAACGGTTACGAACAAAGTTTAAAATAAACATGAATCGCAACGTATTAGGGGCGGGGTCAATGCCATAACCGTTTTTACGGCAATTCAAAATTATAAATATTAAAATGTTTTCATGCATATTAATAAATAAGTAGTAAAATATTTATTTTTACTCGACATTATTTTATAGACCCTTTTTACTTATAAAAAAAGAAAAGAGATATTTGTTAACGTAATGTGAGTTACCATAGAATTTTCCTAAACAGCAGTTATTTTTAATTTCACATAATCGCTAAATAATACCTACTAGCAGTAAGTTTGTGGCAGAGGGTGTCTCTAGTACTGTTTATTTTTTATTTATCTCTTTACTACGGTATATACAATTAAGAACGGGAAATGTGATTCAATTGTACATTTTACAACCAATCCAGATGGAATAACTTCTAAAGTTCAAAACGTAAATAGACAAAGTACAGCGGCAAAAAGTTACAACACACTGCGTTTAATACTGGCTATCTTGTTATTATTGCGCCGTTTTGTATGAGGGGTTCAGTGTGTAACTAGAAACAGGCGATAATTAAAGTTATGTCTATTAATTAATTAAGTGATATCCCGGTGTAATATAATGGCTTTGTCTGTTATTGCTGGGTACTTTTGAAAAACTTTCTGTCTTTATTCAGCCGGAAGAAAAAAATATTGAAAGTAATTCGGTTGAAATTTTAGTGCCACGGGAAATTGGATATATAAAAAATGTTTAAATATATAATTAATAAAACAGTTTGTTATTAGACAACTTGAGTTTATTTTAAAGCACTACTAGTTTTGAAAAGCATAGATGCTTCCATTTACAGGTGTCATGTGACGAATAAGCCCACACAGGTACTTCATCACATTTTTTTTGCGCGTGCAACCTCGTGTCTACGAAATTTCGTCTCTCAAAAAACAAAACGGCTCTCGTGACGGTTTGATTCTATGGCAAGCTAGCCAGAGAGCACAAACGGGTGGAACGCCAGACGCGGCCATTTTGGCCGAGTCTGCAAACAAAAGGACCCGGGAAATCCGGTAAGTGACTATTCTAGTGCCAAAATAATAATTACTCGTATTCAACCGGGTCCCTTGTATATGTATATATGTAAATCCTGATATGTTCTGACCCAAGAGAGAAAAAAAGACACCATGCGTCCTTTTATATTTTTTCTCTTTATTTATATTGTCAGGACAATATCAGGATGGGACGCGAACCTGGCGCGAATGGATTTAACCCATCTTTATAACGCCTAGTTTTGGAAATGAAATTCCAGGTAAAAACGGTGTTTGCCTCACCAAAGCATCCACGTGTTTCGGAGAACAGTTGTTGAAGACAGTATTGTTACGTCCAGACGAACACGCCTGGAAGACAGAAATTCAAGCAAATTGAAGTGCGGATTAGACAGATTCATTATAAATATTAAATTTATTTCTACATCCGATGCGATGTTAAAAATCTGGACACGTCACGCGCGAACATTTCAGGAGTTAACCACACACGTTTGTGAAGATGCACCAGTATAATGATATTAACAAAAATTGAGATTTATCAGTGGTGATCAGTCAAGGCTTTCTTTAATTTTATATCTCAAGTGAAAATGTTAGGAAAAAAATCATTTTGTATGCACAAATAGTCAAGCATAATATCTATTGAATTGTGTAACATGAGTAAATTCACCATCTGTCATTTTAAATTATTTAAAAAGTTTTGTAATCATTTCGGCGAATTGATCATGTAATCAATTTAATCCCAGACAGAGAAGAATTCACATCCCTCTTTTCTCAATCCAACGAAGTATATTTATATTCTTTCAGATTACCTTATTTCAGCAAAAAGATATTAAGGCTACCAGATTGCGGGGAGCTCCTTCGGGCAGCTTTTTTCGTTTGACAACGAGCAATTTTTCCGTGTATATAGGCACCACCAAGAAGACTTATGTCCTCAGGTGGGGTGTGCGGTATGTGGCGGGCAAGCTGTACTAACATATTATTATGATTACTTACCCACTTATTTTATTTTTATTACCTTTTAACAGTTACTATAAAGTATTAAGCGGGTATTTTTCAGTCCTCATTTTTTCGATGAAAGATTTTTCATGTTTTTTTTTAAAAAATATTAGCGTTCTTATAATTTACCTAAATATTTCAATTTGGTGGCCATTTTCAACAAGTTGTAAATAACTCACTATTAGAAAATGGAAATCAAGTTCAGTGTTACGTAAAGAAAAATTATTAATGTAATTTTTCACTTCTTTCTTAAATATTATATTGTATTCCTTTTTATTATCTTTGTTCATTTCATTAAAGAAAAATATTCCTCTGTAAGTATAATGATGTTGTGCAGTAGTTGTTTATAATTTAGGAATTAAGATATTACCACCTGTTCTAGGTCGCGTACTTACGTTTTGAGACCTAGAAATACTACTATTTATTTTATCTTTATGTATTTGAAGCAAACAATTCTTTTTAATAGCAGTTTTATATCTAAAACCTTAATTTTTTTTAATAATTGAACATTGGGAAAAGTAGACGGTTTTTTTAAAATAACTTTTATAATTAATTTTTGTATTTTTTCAACTGGTAAACTATTTGTTTTAAAATGATTCCGTACTGTAATATGGATTGGGCGAATGCAAAGTAAATTGATTTTAATTTTTCGTTGGTTTCGATGGTTCTTAATCTAATAAATACATACATAAGTTTTCTCATTCTATTTACAATATTATTTATTAAATTTATTTATATATATATATATATATAAATAAATTCCGATGTCTTGCAGGGTACCCGCTGGCACAGCGCGGGTTTAAACTGTGTAACTCGGTTATAAGCTTAGACACCCTGTCTGCGTAAACTATAAGTGCGAAAGCACTACAATTAATGATATGAATCATAATGATATAAGAGGCGAATCGTCCAAATAAGCGATTATCTACAATTTACCATTATATTTGACTTTTGACAATAATGTACTTTTAATTTAATAGATACACATGAGCTTTCTTTTTTAGATTAAAATTTGTATTTTCGTCTTTTTACCTTTTTTTATTTGATTTTTTTATTTTGTTTTAGTTGCATATATGAACACTCACCATTTTTCCTTGCAAAAGCATCAAAACCATTATCCATGTACCTTCATGATTTTTATTTAATTTCACTGTATTTTTAAAAAGTTTCCCTTATTCTTTTTTATACTTTTTAATTACTTTAAACTGTAACAAATTACAACAGGGATGGAGAATACCTTAAATAAGGGAATATAGATATCAAGGCATTTACAGGGCTTATGGCCTGTCACTTTACACACTGTGTAACATTCACCATTTTGCCTATGTTTGAAAATCCATATTTCTTCAATTGTTCCATTTGTTGATTTTAGTGAAGTTTTATCTTGCTTTGGTTAAGGTTTTATTTGTGTCTGGGCTTTTAATCATTTTTTATGAACACTAATGTCTGAGCACCCGATGACAAACTATTAGTTCACAGTTTATTGGGACAATTATTGTTCAATATTTTATACAGTAAATTAATATTGTAATATCACATATGTCGACGCAGGTCTACCAATGAATAAAATGACTCGCCTACAGTCTGTATTCAATGCCCCAGCGAGATTTATTTTTGGAATCTCTAAGTTCAGTCAGTCAGGCGCTACGCAAGTTATCCATAATAATAATAATAATTTGTAATTTTGTAATTAACTCTAAAAATAAAACATACAGAGTAAATAATTCAAGTTATCTGTTAGTTAAAAAAATATGTAACGAATTATTTTTCAAAAAACCTTTAATAAGCTTTAAAGAACTTTCCATTGGAGCTTATGATCCTGTTTTATATTTTATTACATCACTGGAAATATTTTTTAAATCCATTTCGGCGATGCTTGACAGAGCCTTCGCCATTTTTTTTTAGCTGAGGCAACGTCGGTAAAACGCTATCCTTTTATGTATTTTTTCATTCAAAGAAATAAAAATAAGTCTCAGCGCTAGATCGGAGAATAAGAGGGAGGGTGAGTGGGGCACAGCGATCATACTTTTTTGGACAAAATTGGCGCACTGAGGGGTGTGTAAGAACAAATTTGGCAGTCATCCTCGCCCTTGCCAAATTTCCACTTAAAATTTGCTTCACTGCACTCCAAGTTACTCCAGATAGCTCCACAACTTCTATGATAGTTTTTTGTCTGCTTTCCATGATAATTTGTCGAATTTTAACAACATTCTCGTCGATTCAGCCGTCGAAGGACGGCCAGAGTCATAAATTGATATTTCACCTATTTTTAAAAGGAAAAACCACTCAAACACATGAGTTTTCCCCATGGCATCATGTTTGTAGACCATCGTTAACATTTCAAGAGTTTTTTCACCAGATTTTTCGAGCTGGCAGTAAACATTTTTGACTGCGCGCAAGATCATCCATGTCAAAAACGACGAGCACACAAAACAACTGTCACAAAAAAAATATCACCATCCAAACGGAAACTTTTCCAGCAACGGCTCTTGAGATTCTGACTTACAGAAGGTACACGATCCTACAAGCAAAACCCCGTGCAGCAAAAACTCCGCCTACCACAATATCAGGTGTCTTTTGGATACCTCCGCGTGTAAATTTTAAAGTATAAATATATTTTATTACCAGAGTTCAGAACAAAAAGGAGGAAAGGGAGGGTCCGATGTCTTGCAGAACACCCGCTGACACAGCACGGGTTTACAGTGTGCGCCTCGGTCTATGCTTAGACTATACACTGTCTGCGTAATCTATAAATGTACAGGAGTTAATGATATAAATTATAAGCACATGAAACTTTACGTAGAAAACTACTACTACTACTACTACCATCACGCCATTTCCCCGTAGGGGTAGGCAGAGAGAATGGACCGCCACACACGTCTATCCTGGCATACAATCCTAGCCTCTTCCACATTCATACATCTTGTCATACATGCCCTTCGGTTCTGTCTGCTTTTGACCAGACTTAAGATTTTGGTTTTTCTGATCATGCCACGTCTTCCTTGGTCGTCTTCGTCTAACGTTGCCGTTCATTTTCGCCATATATACTTGTTTTACCATCCTTTCGTCGTTCATTCGTT
Source organism: Micrasema longulum (assembly GCF_059751315.1). Taxonomy (NCBI): domain Eukaryota; kingdom Metazoa; phylum Arthropoda; class Insecta; order Trichoptera; family Brachycentridae; genus Micrasema; species Micrasema longulum. The sequence continues at coordinate 99,749 of NW_028278308.1, forward strand.
CTACGTGACCAAACCATCTCAGAGACCCTTTCTAAATCTTATCAATTATACTTGTCTCAGATTTACACTCTCGCCTGATTTCATCATTCGTAACCCTGTCATACATTGATTTCCCACACATTCGTCTAAGAGATCGCATTTCAACCGCGTTCACTCGGCTTTCATCCTTCCTCTGCCAGTTTCATGTTTCACTTCCATACATATTATTGTAAAACAAATAAAATCAACAGCAATTTTTCCGTGAGTGTGGGCACTGCCAAGGAGACTAATGTCCTCAGGTGCGGTGTGCGGTATGTGGTGGGCAAGCTGTGTCGAGGATCATGAAATGAGTTTTTCAAGGATATTGTACCGTGTGACTTTGCACTATTCCAGATTGAATTGATGTATTCATAAACAGGAAAATTATTTTAAAATACTTATTATTGTAGTTCTTAATTTTAATACAGAAAAGAAATCTCACACACACAGGCACACTTTGTGGGATTTTTTTTGAGTTAATGTAGCAGTTTTTTTTGTATTTGTAACTTATGCATACCTTTTGTAAAATGCAAAAAAATAATATAACAAATAAAAAACGAGGGTTTTCGACTCGATGGCTCAGCTCTAAAAAAGGAAATCAAACGGAGATAAGATGGATTAAGAAGGATTTAATTTAGATGTTGTTTTTTTAATATTACACTGTATACAATTATTTTTTTGTATTTTTCAGCCTTTGCGGCATGTATTTATGTTCTGTACGTTCAGTTGCTTGATAATTTTTTTCATTTGGCTTTGTTTAGACTGTAAAAGTAATAAATAATTATATCTCGTGGTATAATGGTCGGTGAGTTTGCCCACTATATCTGAGGTGTTTGGGTCGATTTTCGGCAAGATCGACGTGAAATATCAATTTAATAGCTAGTTATACACTATTACTTCATCATGGCAGACTCGTCATTTTACCTCCATAGAGGTACATGTGAAATTATAGCTGCAATGCGATTGGAGAACTAATACAGTGCCTTATGGACCATTAAATTCGGATAGAGGAATGATAATTGTAAACATAACATACCTCTTCGTTCGCAGACAAAAATATTTATTTACATATGCATACCTTCTCCCTTTCCAGTAAATACATCTACAAGAAAAATTATGAAAGCAAAAAAATAACTTATAATAAAAATTGCTTAAAAATCATCTGCAATAAGTAATGCAGATCATCATGTAATAATTAAAACTCAATTTATGTAAATACACAAATTTATTTTTTATCAATTTATTTACAGATGAGGTTAAAATAACAAAAGAAGCACAATTTTATTCATTGATCCACCAGGTAAGTAAATAAAAAAAATATTTTTTATTTGCCTAATAGAAAAAGAAATTAAAAATCAGTAAATAAGTATAAACGTAGAACTAGAATTTAAACATAAAATCATAAATGACAATTATTTTTTTTTAAATAGAGTTTTAAACAACAGCAGTTTTTCTGAAATACGAAGAAAAAAATTATTAAAAAAAATAAAGTTGTTTGATTAAAACATTTATTAATTGTGAATGTATTTTTAATAGACATTAATAAATTTAGATTGTTTTTTGAGATTCAAGAGACGAAATTGGGAAGACATTTATTTCGTTTAAAAAAATGTGCCAGGAAATACAATAACACTAATTTTAATGACTAAATAAATACAAAATAAGTTGAAATTACAAAAAATAGTAAGAGATGAAATTTGTTCATTTTAATATTACAAAAATCCAAGTAGTTACATACCTAACATTTTTATTTACTTTTAAGGAATAATTGTAGAATATAATGCAATTAAAACTTCTCAATTTGAAACAAATATTTGAAAATAATTAAAAATAATAATATATGCAATACATTTTGTACAGGACATGTTTTTAATTAACTATTTCCACTTAAACAACGTATTTCGCGTCAGGTCTCTTGATGAATCATGATTAAGAGAACAAAATTAATAGTTTTTTTAACTAACGCTTCATTAAGATTTATAATTTGATAAATCAAGAGAAAAAATAAAACATGCCATATCATTAATTTGATTAAAACAAAATTTAACTGCTCATTCCAGGAATCGAACCCGCGTTGACTACTAGCCAGATGCTATTCTGACTAAGCTAAGCAGCCCCATTACTAAGATATTAATATAAGTATAAATTGTGATAATGGCGGTTTATTTACAATTTTTTTATTTAGTTAAAAACACTATAAAAACAAAATATTCGAAAATTCATTTTAAGAACAAGAAATCTTATAGCTAATTTTGTAACATTTTACTTGCTGTATTACATGGGGTAAGTTATTGTTTTAAACTTGTGTTTTGCATGCGCAATACGCAATAAATAAGGGTTGTTTGCAGGTAAATTCAGTCGAATCAGTTGAATGAATGATCCGCGTCAGAAAATGAACTCATTTTTGTCAGAAAATGAACTCATTGGAATACCTAAGTTAAAAGTTTAGTTTCATTTTAGCCTTTTTTCAGAGCAATATTTCAGAGAATTTGTGTACCTTTTACACGACACAATATTCGAAATACATCTCAGTTTTCTGATCTTTCCAATAAAAGCTTTACGTTTTATGCAAAAAATAGAACACTATACATACATATAAGGCCATCTTATATAACAAGTATTCCAAATAACTTAAACCTTACTCATTTGTCTGTGCATAATAATATATTTAAAATGCACACAGTCTTAAAAGGGTTAAAAAAATTGTTTGTTTAATAGGATTTCGCATTCAATTAAAATAAAGCGACTAAAGATGCAATCTTATTTTATAGAGGGCCTTACTTATAAACCTAGAATAAAGAGTAAAGAAGATAAATATACCCGGTATAGTGGAATAACGGCCATACTAACACCAGTTTACATTACGTCACAATTTAAACAATAGAGAAATATCACCTTTTTAACATTTTTAAAGTAAAAAAGGTGTATTAAATACTTTACAGTAAAAAAAATAAGTTTTTGTTACTTAGCATAAAAATATTTTAAAATTTGTAATTTTGAATTTCCGCAAAAACGGCAATTCCATTGTTCACGCCCCTAATACGTCACGATTCATTTTTAGTTGTCCTGACCCCCAGAAGTGCACTGTGGTCCAAATCAGCAATTAAGGAGAACAAAAACATTTTTTTTAATCCTCGTAACTTCATATAGGTCTATTGGCATTGTAATGCCCAGTAATTTTTGTTATATTTTCTCGTATTGACTGATTGACATGTTATTTTCTTTAACTTAACGTGAGTGCGGCTTAAATTATTTTTTTAACGCATTATGTCACAACTTGATACCCGGGTTGGTTATATACATATATATTTTTCAAACCTAGAAAAAAAAACCTTTATATAACATTTTCAATATCAAATTTAAAAGAAAGTCAATGTCGCATTTTTCGCACATCTATCGTTGTTCTATGATCCTGACAATATATCACGCTAAAAAAAAGTAGAGATACGCGAGTGTTCTTCTAAGAAGAAAAAAATGTGGTTGAACTGCATTCATACCGAATAACAGATAAATTTAGACTTACAACGGTGTGACAAATTTACATTTTATGCAGATTTTTTTTATTTAACAGAAATTTAAACAACTCTCCATGTTATAGTTTGTCGAATGAAAATATTTATTGCAATACATATTTAAATTTATTGAATAAAAATACAGTCGAACTGGGTTATAACGATCACGGAAATAGCAAGATCTCGGGTGTAAAGAGGAAACATTAGTTGACATTTTAGTTCATGGTTTACTCCATACAAATAACAGCTACTTCTCGGACATACCGAACAAAAATGTTGTCAAAAATTACACAAAAAAAATAAATTGTTAAAAACATCATTCTCGAAATAAAAACCTAAGTGATAAAATCCAAACGTTCGGCTAACGTAAAGGATAAATACCGCCGGGCGTTGGGATCGGATTATGCTTATGATAGCTATATAAGTGTCTTAAGTACCTAATTGGATTTTTCGCCGACAATATTGAAAAATGAACATGCATGGTTTTTAAAAAATCCAAGCTTTGTGAACTTAGTAAGTGCCGGTTCGGCACATTGCTACAATTTACAGCTGCTTTTGTAGTTTATGAATGACATGCTTGTTTTGGGGGTTTTTTAGATTTTTTTATGTTCTATGCTTATTTCAATACACAATAAACATTACAAGTGGGTGATGTAAAATGAGTTCTAGACTAAATCAGTTAAAGCTTAACTTATAAATTATAAACATGTCTACTAACAATAGGAAGTGTCTCTCAATTCGTAAAAAAGTGGGAATTATTCGTGAAATCGAACGTGGCACGAAAAATGTGGAAATGTGTACAAAATTTTCTCTATCTTCATCCACAGTGTCAAAATTTTGGAAAAATAAGGATATCTATTTGTCTGCATTTGAAAAGAATATAGCGGACACAAAAAAAGTGCAATCGTACTAATGTCGATGACAAATGCTCCAATGGTTTTGTACCCGAAGAAACGCAGGATTTTTCATCAATGTACCATATTTACTTGTTTACTTAGTTACAACATGCAATATCGATTGTATAAAAAAAACATTTCTCTGGTATAACGAGTAAGTTCAATCGGTCCCATCTTCCTCGTAATAACCAAGTTCGACTGTACATACATTCATTCGTCTAAACATTTATCAATTGTATATTTACATACAAGTTATTAATTTTAAAATACTTGTGTTGGCGGTGTACTTTGAGAGAGGATATATGAATTAACATGTACTTGTCCTGGTTCATATATAAGACAAAGCGGGAGAGCAATTAAATATAGACTGAAATAACATTTAGCTTCACATAGATTAAATAACGATATAGCGAACTATGCATCACATTTCAATGAATTAAAACATAATTTTGACGAATCAAAAAACATAAAATTTTTACATGTAGGATATAAAGGTCAAAAGTGAGATAGATTAGAAATTTTAGAAATAAATGGGATAAAAAATAATAGCGATAGAATTTTAATAAATCAGCAGATAGAAATCAAAAACTCACCCTTGTTAGCCCCCTTAGTTAGACCTTGTACATTGTAATAAAACAATGAATGTTTTTCATTGAATATAATCCTCTCTTAAAGTACACCGCCAACACATGTTTTAATAATTTGTCTCACTCTGTTCCATTGAAATATTGCGTTTTGAGTATTTTTCAACTTATTTTTAAATGTACCTATACTTAAGATAATATTTAGTTTTATATAAATTATCCTTAGACTGTATAATATTCACCAGTCTGAAGAAGCCCATTAGAAGGTGAAAGCGCTAATTGGTCAAATAAATAAGTGGAAGTGTACCAGGTATTTAAAAAAAAAAATAAATGATGTAATAACTTATATGTAAATATAAGTTATTACATCATTTATCAATTGCCTAAAGTAATAACCTAATAGAGTTGCCCATACTGAGAAAAACCATTCTATGATTATTGCCCACGAAGTTGGCAACAGATTAAAGAAATACAACGAGCCGTAGGTTATAGGGTTGAGAATTTCAAGGCGCAAACCAAAATCTTCCATTACACGTTTGTTGTTAAACTTGGCTAAAAACCAAACCAAAAATTCGCAACGTTTTTGTTCCATGCAATAGAGCTTAGGGGCTAGAGAGTTATTACTCCGAGATCGATTGCATATTTTGGTATATAGTTTATGGTTTAAATGACCCAAATATTTTTTTGCGTGGTATAACATATAAGAATTCAATTAATTTATTTTAAATATAACATATACATTACAAACATACATTAAATACGTACATATTATAAAAAAAATACACGAAAGAGACTCATGTCAAAGTAGTAGGAAAATCCTACTCCGGAAAACCCCTTCGGATGCATGGAACAGATCAATATCCAGAATAATTATCAGGAACATACAAACCAATGCTCATCATAATCTCAGAATTATCGATCATACCGCGCAACAATCGATAAAAATGTGTATTCAAATACACATTCCTTCTAGTCTCTAAACTGTTGTAGCCAAGCATACCCTGGAGAAACTCGGTCGGGTAGAGGCAAGGATAATACCCGCACTCTCTCATATAGAGATATCTCAGAAACTTATTTTGGATTTTCTCTATCATAAGATAGTACTTCAGTTCATGTGGCCCCCAAATCATCGAGCCACTCTCGAGTCTACTTCGCACCAAGGAGTTGTAAAGAGTTCTTAGTACGCGGGTATTATGTCTTTCTCTAATACTTAGATGAATATTTTTTCTCAAAATTCTCATGATGCCCAGATAACATCGTTTATTCACAGTTTGTCCCTTTTGAAGACATTCCAAATTTAAATACCACAATAATCAATAAATAAATATAATTACCGATTTCGACTGACTTAATTTCGTTAATAAGACTTGGCGTTTGTTTAGTTTGTATAATTTGTTTTTAACTAATACTAATACGAATAATTGCACATACGAACGCAGATTGTTCATAAATGTACGCATACAAGTTGCTGAGCAAAAAAACACATTGAATAAGCGCGTAAAGTTATTTTAATTAAATCTTAAATATTTATATCTTCCTCCCTAGGTGCATGTACGCTATCGGAGTGCAATCATGTTGGCCAACATTACTTAAAAAACTTAACCATCACAGGGTTGATGATATTGTTTTGAATAGGTTATTTGCTAATAGTCATATATTTTATTTTGCTCGTGTTAAGCTTTAGACCATATTCTTAAGAAACATTGACAATTCGGTTCTAGAGTAATTAAATGAATTGTCTCAATAATTCTTTAAGTAAACTTTTTCTTATACCGGGTATAGTTATTTCATAAGCTTGTAAAAAAACATAATATAAATAAGTTAGGCCCAAAGCCAAGGAATGTATTTCTTAAAATTAAGAATAGTCCAGAAACCGCATACGCACATCAAACAGAAGGCGACTTAACTACTCATAAATGAGTAGGTTTACGTTTTGACCCATTAGTTTCTTTGTAGACGTCGCTCAGTACGCAACTCCTGATTTGAATTCAACTATGCCAAGTTGTGTCCTTTTAAAGTGTAGAAATACTGCTAGGATCTTGAAGAAACAGGATGCGATCACATTTCATCTGTAATTCGCAAATGAATGTGGATATGACAAATGCATTACGTAAAAATTGAATTATTTTTCCATGCGTCAGATTGTCGAAGAAACAAAATGGAAATTTCGTTAGTGTTGCCAGGGTAGTATTTTTTTTTACCCTACTTTGCTCATCTAATAAGAGAATTAATGAAAATTGGATCTCGGATTAAACAACCCTGTGGTGGACATTTGACCGACATTATCTTCAAAACACCAAATATTATTTAACATGATATAAAAATATCCGTTTTATGTAAAATAAAATTTGTTTTATGTTTTAAGTTCAAAGTTCATTAATTCAATTATTCTTATTAAATGACCCTTTACTTATCTACTCTGTTGTGTCAATCAATATTTCCGCGTGCACAATAAAATTTTAGAGAAATTAACAGATTGCTTTTTTTTACCTTACATTTGTGTTATGATTTTTTTTCCCCATCAAGCAACATTACGCTACGACCTCACGAATGCGCGTGGCGAATTATTGGACACAGTCCGATGTATTCAAATATGGTTCTACGCTCCTTCTGGACTATTCTTAATTCTATGGTATTTCCTAAAATTAACATTTTCTCTACTTAAATTACTGATTAATTAAGCTAGGTAACTAGGTTGTTACTGTGACAATCTAATAAGGCACAATGTATTTGAAATAATTCATTAAAGTAAAAGAACAATCTAAAAAAAAAGAGAATATTACGTTTTATGTACATTTACTGTTCAATTACATATTATATTTATGCAAAATTCAAGCGAAGACAGGACAATACTATCTTGTCCCAGCTACGGACCTATTGCCCTGGTGTGATTAGAAATTTAAAAGACAAAACAATGGACCGAGGCATTGTTCTAGAGATATATCAGACCACCGCGCGCGTCGTCGCGTATCAATTTTCTAGGCGTTCCGCGTTCGAACAACGCCAGCAGTCTAATTGTTTGTCCCCTGTCCTGCGCAGATGAGGCTGTCCATAGAGCTGGGACAGGACAGTGTAATTTTGTGTATTGTATTGTCCCCGCGGGAACTCGGCTTTATTTTTAAATTAACACAAAATTATGAGGGTACTTAAATTTAAAATAAGATCAATTCATCTACTGCTAATGACGACTATTTTTATAGGAATGCCATAGATTTTTATTTTAAAAAGACAATTGTTTGGAACATAAAAATAAACGCATTTATATTTTTTTCAACAGAAAAGAAGCTTTTAAGAATATGAAAGTCTAGACATTTACAAAACTCACGATCTTTTATCGGCTATATTAAGTGATTATTTTTTGCACTGTATAACATTTACCATTCTGACTAAAAGTACATAGTTGACTTTAGGTATGGCATATTATGATATTATGTGCTTGATTTAAATTTATATTTAAGTATTATCACTTGCATGCGTGTTGCTTTACTGTAGAGAATAAAAGCATGGAAAAAATTAGCTACAACAATTGTTGAAAAGTGGTAAGTTAGACTAGACTACCTTATTTTCAATAGCTTCGTATTTGTTGAAAAAGCGAATATTTTTATCAATCCATTAACAAAGAACAGAGTAACAAAGAACAACAAAGAATTGAGCATACCCAAAATATTGTTCATAAATGCATTTGTTTGAAATTCGAACATAGTTTGGAAAAATAAAATGATTGAAAAATTAATCACAAAAAGGGAAAAAACATACAAATGACCAGTCGTTTTTTTAAAAAAATATTGTCCTTAACTATACTAAATCAAAACATAGTTTTGGCTTTTATAGTGTCACTGAAACTTTATTCTTGATGTAATAAATACTCTAAGCAGAATTAACCCTTTGTTCCCTGAACATGGATTTAGTCGAGTTTTCGAAATTTTTATTTTTGAATTATATTATTTAATGCTAAAAAACGATTACTTGTTTTTTCGGTTTTTTAGAAAAAAAACTACATAAAAAAAATAGTGGTAAAAATTTGTAATTAGTGAATCGCATTATAAAACGTTGTTATTTTTACAATATTTACTCAAATAAATGAAAAACCCGCATTATAATCAAACCACAAAAATAATTGAGAAAAAACTATTTTGCCATCGTAATCATAATATTGAGGATTGAAAAGGAGTAGTAATTTTACACAAAAAAACGGGTGACAGCTTTACATAAAACTGATCCCCAGGGCCGCGATTATGATAGGAAGCTAAGGACGTCATGCATTCATGACGTTATAGTTAAAGATAAATTCTCTCGAGCGATTACGAAGATACACTACCGACCCCCCCCCCCCCCCCCCCCTTCAAGTTTTGATGTAAGTACATCGGTTTATAACGACGGGTCTAGTCTTCTCGATAAAAACGTATTAAGAAAAAATTGAGTGAAAAGAGTCAATTTTGAAGTCGAATTAAATTACGACACTTTTTATCACAGAAGCCTATTTGAAATAAAAATGTGAAATATCTTAAATTTTAATGAAGTGCGGAAAGCGGACTGAATTTTCGGGGTCGTTCATTGGTCGGATTCGATTATATGACGTCGAGATGACAATTCGGTAGAACATACAGAAGTAGATAGAGAAGGTGCAGAAGTTAAGTGTACCTTCTCGATATGTACAGATGAAGATAGCGTGTATAATGACAAAAAATTTACCAAATATGCACTGACAGTGATTAGTTACATCAATTACATTCTCACGTAAGAAATTTATGTCATAAAAGAGTTATTTTACACCGGGACAAATTAGTACCGTCAAGGAGCAAAGGGTCAAAGTATTATCTTAAAATGCTGAAAAAATCAAAACTATGGAGAAAAAAACTCGGAAACTGATTTGGTTAACATCACACATTTCTAATTAAATTCTTTGAATAGTAAGTATCATGTAAACTTGGATTAAATTATTCTTCGGGACTATCAGAGTCACTGCCGTCGTAGATGGCACTGTGGATTTCTTGAACAATGTTGGTATTTTTTTGCTGAGAATTATCTGTATTACCTAATCTACTGTAACTGACATCAGCTGACCCCATCCCGCCATTGCAACAAACGCGCACTTCTAACTTGGTCAACATACAAGCAAGAAGGAAGTAGAACATTACTCCAGCGACAATAACAACGATAATGGCGAGTAAAATGTACAGCCTAAACAACCAAGAAGCGCTCTGGATTTGAGGAAGAACTTGCAGTGGATAGCAGTAACTCTCAGAGATGCTTCCCGGAACATCTGAAGACGAATTCACGAGCCGCGCATCATCTGGGCAGCTCGCACATTGATAGTTGTAAGGCCCAGAGCAAGAAGCGCAAGAATAATGACAATCCAAACAGATCTTCGGTGGTATTGGCTTCATTATATTCCTATACGCTTGGTTTTTCTGCCCAGAAGAAGATTTTTTCACCGACCTTCTTTTCTTCAAAGATGCTGACAACGCTTCGATGCTCTCGAAGTTGGAGACTGTCTCCATCGGCTTCGGTTTGACCGCCTTCTCGTAGAAAGATCGACTAGCGAACGTCTTCTCGGGACACTTGGAAAAGCACTGACCGGAGTAGAGGAAGAACGCTTGATGACACTCTGTAGGGAAAGAAACAGCGCAATTAGTAAATTTAAGAATTATACTTTTTAATTTAAGCAAAAATGCGCGTTTTCAAATGCAACAATAAAACATTATTCACTCGCAACATAAAATTATGCGTATGAAATTTAAAAGCAATCGTGTTAAAAAACCATACACATAAAACATTGGGTATTGCTAACCATTTTTAGCTAGTAACAACAAATACAAATATAAATTGTGTAAGTTATTTGAAAAATATAAATAAAAGCCACTTTATAATTGCGTGAAAAAATAAATAATTTGTGAGATTATCATTAGAAATCAGATTTAATCTATGTTTTTATTACTTCAGAAAGAAAATGAGCAAAAGCAAAAAAATATACATTAATTTATGTTATTAATATAATATATTATAATTTATAGTACATGGGACAATAAAGTGACTAGAAACTCTAATAGGTAAGCAAAAAATTTAAATGTTTACGTCAAATCAAAGAACAAAAATTGTTTAATATATGCATTTTCGATTGTCTTGTAACATAGTTACTAACCCTAGGTTCAAAGTAACTACGAATGAATGAAATAATTTTAAGAATTTTTGATGGGATAAATAATTGAATAATAATAATATTCTTTACACGGGTAGGAATAACATGTTTTCTTATTTTTCACAAAGGTAAATAAAGAACCGAATACACTAAGCAATGTAGACACATTCGGTTAAAAGGTACACAAAAATAAAAAAAGAACATAAAACAGCTGCTAATCACCAAACACCAAAACAAAAAAATACAAGTAGGAAACGAAACATGCCAATTAGGTCAACTAAAACAACGAAGAACGACAGAAAAGATAACTAAACAAGTGAAAGAGGTAAAAAATAAATCTAAAAATGTACAGAGAAGAAAAAATAGTAAGAGGGATAGAATTATACACAGTACGAGATATGAAAACCGCACAAGCATAGAAGCAAAACAGAAAATACTAGGGGCGGGGTAGATAATCACACTCACCCTCCGCTTGTAGAAGACAAAGATTCCATTCCTGCCTTATTCATTAAATCTCTTTTGCAGTTTTTTGCCCTTATAAGAAACATTTTCGATAAAGATTTCGAGAACGATCTTTTAATCATTTAGATCTCGGCTGAGCCCATCGGCGACTGTAGGGATTGCTATTCGGTGCAAGAAGGTTCTAGTAGAAGTGACCCCCACCTGTTAACTCAGATAATACACAAGAGACAGAATACGTTCAATTAGGCGACAAGCATAATACTCCAAACCATCCTAATACGAAATATCGGCTTTTCAGAAGGAATAAGAATATTGGCCAGCTAGTTAAGGAACACATATATTGCGATGCAATATTGATAGTCAAATTCATCATTATTATATAATATTACTACTACGTAAATAGGATAAATATTAACAGATTCTTGTACACATTTTTACCAAATATTAAATTGAGACTTAGTTTTTTAATCTTTGTTAAAAAATTACTTTTTATTTCGACACTGAAACTGAATTTTCAAAAAAATTAATAGTGAAGGATTACTCGCTAAAAGGACTTTGAGTCAAAGTTTAACTAACGGGATATTCTGTTTAGTAATACCGTATATACTGATAGTCAATTCGGCAAGTTTAAAGTTTTCTTTCTTTTTCTTAAATTCCTCGATTGCTTTAACTGCAAGTCGTTTATTAAAACATCTTGAATTTATTTGATTACCTGTAGTAATTTATCATAAGGCTTTTGAAATTACTTAAATAAATTCGCATTTATTTTGACAAACAGTTATTTTATAATTGCAAACCTTGAGGTCATGTAAAATTATTTAACGGGTTAACTTCGTGTGTTGTATTTCATACAAAAAAACGGGTTAACCTCAGTTCTCTAACATACGAGTATTAATAGTAAAAATCCTAAATGATTATGATAAAACAGCTAAAACGGGTGGAAGTATTTGAAAAAATAACATTTCTGCAAATAAATTTATAAAGGTTATTTCAGGACTAAGATAAATAAATAAAATTAATTAATGATAGTGTAAGTAAAAATGTAAATAAAAATCTGATATTTATCGAAATTATACATTATTACCAAAATTATTGATAAGAAACGATGAAGTGCTGTTCCTCGATCAACATAGAAAAAACTATGCCCTAATGCACGAATGTCCCGTTTTTGTGGTATTGTAAACTCAGGACAATATCTGGACATTTTCGTTTAAGTCTACCGCGATTTAAACGAGCATTAAATAAATATTCCAGATCATGTCTTGATGACGTTGAATGTTTTGTCAAAACTTTAAAATTTTTTGTTTGTCTCTTATATTTGTAGTTTCGACTTAATTTAAAATGCATCTGATTAACTTAATAATAACGTCCGTTAGTAAAAAAAAAATAGAACTATAAAAGCCGATATTCCATATGACGGTTATAATAATTAATGCAGGCATAATTTTTCTTTCAATTAGTCTACTAACTATAAACTGTTGGACCTTACTTACCAGCAAATCTAACCCAAAATACTAAATCCTTAAAATTATATATTTAATATTGAAAGCAGAAAAATATTATCATATAAATCACCTGAGCAGTAGAAAATAGTCCATATTGTTGTTGGTTATAGGAGTCAAAATGTATGGGGTTATAAAAATGTTCGTTGGTTGTAATATAATTTGATTTATGATTTGATGATAAAGTTTAAATTAAGTTACGCTTAAAATATCAAATGTTAAATGGTTAATTTTAAAATATTTTGTTATAGAGGAAAAAGACACACAAAAAACAATTTTTGGTTAAAAATTTAATTTCAAGATACCACAAAATAGATAAAATGATGTTATCAACATGTACACAACAATTGAAACATAAGTAATATTGGTGTGTTGTATTAAAATTAAGTGTTTTTAAATTTGACTGTTTTAGTCCAATAAAAAATTCAAGTCATACTTCAAATTAAACTAAAAAAGTCATTTAAATGGGGCAAAAGTCTATTAAATCTTAATATTGTATTAGAATTATTAATCTTAATTATATTTTAATTGGTTGATGTCGTTTGCCCAATAACATATATGTGTAAAACAGATCTTCCAAAAAAACTTACGTTAGAATAAAACGAAATAAACATAAATTAGTAAAAACATAAACAAAAAATATCAAACATAAGAAAAGGCCAAACAAAAAGGGTTTTAATTACAATGAAACAAATCTTATATTTTGTATTAAAACATTTCAATTTTTATTGTATTATTTAAGTCTTTCGTAGGTTATATAGTTTTAAATATATACATATTTTATAAATAATTATTACAGAACAGTATTCATTCAAATTGAAACTTATTTACACCCAGGGTCAAAATTTAATATTTAAAATACGATTTTACACTATTGAAGGGATACTAAGGTTAGTTTGATACACAATAATCACCTCTAGGACATCAATAAATAATATCGTCATTCAATTACATTTATTGTTAACCGATAAAAAAGTCAATTTTGCGGGAACATTTACATAAGTTACAGATTTCAAAGTTCAAAATTAAAATATTGAAAGAAAAACCTATAATAATGAAAACAAAATTTATTTATGTTTATGTTATATAATGCAATGTTATTCGTTTAGAGTTTATACTTATAATTCTTTAATACTATTTAAGTATAAATATCACAAATCATAAAGTGAAACATCTAAAGATCAAGTCTTTGATATTTTATAATTCCATGTTCGTCATAAGATGATTATGTCCTTTATTAGCTATCTATGCTCGAGTTTATTTCGAAGTGAAAGAGTATTTTCCATAAAAATATAATGTAGTACACAGTCGTCCAATCACAAAAAAGAAGAGAAATATTTTTTTGTATTCTCAAATATAATAAATGCATTTAAAAGCGTCATAATCACATCAGTAACGTTGTCAATATCTAAATAACATTGTCAATACCTCAGTTAGATTGATAGATTGGTATTATTAGTATATAAATAAGTTTAAGAATGTTTTGCATGAACTTCAAACTTTATACCGCGTTGTTAATATTTTAGTCAGTAAAGTTTATAATCAAATACAGATAATTCTATGCATAATTAATTGTAAAAACTCTAAAATAATACAAATTTACTTAATTTGACAATGATTTTAAAGATCTAATGTAATTTTAAGGAAAGTTAGACTGATTTAATATAAAATACTGTAAAATATCGTCCATTTTAATTTATTGAATCAATATTAAATTTATCGAAAAATATTACAAAAAAAAAGCTCTCATTCTCTCACGAAACGTTCGACAAAATTTCTAAATATGTAAAGTTAAAGTTTTTTCATGAAATGGCATCGTTACAATGGTAACTAGAGTTTAAAAAAATCTATTTTGCTTAATTTCATTAACGTTGAATTACAAAATTATATTACCTAAATTAAACCACAAATAGCGTTTAAACCAACTGTGCAATTATTACTTGTAAGTTGTTGAGATGACATTAAAAATAATTTTAAAATATGCATATTAAGCGATGTAAACTATAACAAAGTTATTAAAGAAAATTTGGTTGATATTTTTCAAGGAATTAAATTAATAATAGCTTATGCATGTCGCAGATGGCTTTGCTGAATAATATGTAGTGTAAATACTTATATTTTACTACTTAGCGAATAAAAAAAATAACGGCCATTTACTGCAATTTTGTTGCAACATACCGTTAGAAAAAAAAGGATAAAATCAGCCTATTTTATAAAAAAACCTATTGCGTCTTCAACATTTTTGACTAAAATTGAATAGTATAATATAGAAATGTTATAATAAAATAAATAGAAACGAATTTGTTTTTATCCACTTTTTTTTATCATAATGACCACGACGTTAGTGCTTCAAATATAAAACTAATATAAAGTAATGTTAATTTATTATTTTACTCTTTGACTTCGAAAATAAACCCCGATCCACGTTTACAAACATTGACTAACAACATCTCCAAGCATTTTCATGTCTTAAGTAATATTCACATATTAAGCTACGCTATAATTATTGGTAAGAGATATGTATTTAAAATTTACCTATCTTTTAAACGCTGAAATTATGTAATAACGTTACAAATAAATGACCAAGTGTGATGTATAAAAAACAACAATTAAACATTCTTAATCAAAATAAAATACAAATTTTAAATAAAAATAAAGCAGAGAAACAAATGCCAAAGGGTGATAAAAATGAGGTGTAATATTTAATTTTGTAAAATAGGAACGTAATTAATGTGATAACTAAACTCACAATGAAGTTTGATTACATTTAAACGGTGAAATATAATATTTTCTACATTTTAAGCTTCCAATATTTTGCTGATAGCTCTATAAAAAGCTTTCTCTAGGTTGACTTGATACTTCCAATTTTGTGAAAACTTTTGAACTATGACAATGATTTATTGGTCTTCCTTTTAGTCGAAAAGTGACGTCATTCTATCTGATCGAACCAAGTTTTACGAGGATTTTCGAGAATAATATAAATGGAAAGAAGAGAGTTTGAAATTTCATAGATGATTGCTTCGGATATATGGGAGAAGTCTCTATGTTAGAGAAAATATTATTTGAAGAGAGTATTTCGTACAAATTATAAAAAAAAAACTATTCCAAATGTAACAATCAGAAAACAACAATGAAATGTTTCACTAATCATATAATACAAAAATAAAACCTATTATAAAACCGTTTAAAATAAAAGTGATGATGTATGCAACAAAATATATCTCAAAAATTCCTTACAGATGTTTACAAAAACAAAATACCAAAAATTTTACTTGTAAAACGTAGACACGTCTTGCTTCTAATTAAAAACGAAAAAGTTTGTGAAAATAATGCATTTTATCGATAAGTGATGCTACGATGTTAATAAATGATAAACGGGTCGATGAATATTAAATTCGCCATTTTCTAAAATCAACTATTAAATTATTTCAAGAAAGGAAAGAAATATTAATTTTTGCAAATAAATGTATTTTTATAGAAAAAAAATGAATATTTGTTAGCCATTATTGCAAATGGAATATTTTTAAATAATCTATTTCTGAAAACATTTTTGGATGTTATTGTAAGCAAATTTAATATCCATTAACGTGGATTTGACAACATTTTAAAACCAAGTAAAACACGTTTGTATTTGAGTTTTATTGATTATTATTATAATTTATTGATAATTACACTAATATGTCGCTGAATGTTTGAACTTACAGCGAATCATGGATGAAATCGATTCATTATTAATAATACTATAATTTATCGTAACGTGCGATACTTCTGTAACATTCATATTAAGTAGGTTAATTGCACTTGACATTTTAAGCAATATTTCTTAAGTCCGCGATATTACACGAAACTAATATTACAAATTGCCACTAAGTAACTTTATTAGGAATACTTTATGTATTTTGTGCGAAAGAAATCAAGGTACATGGTATAAAATTTGGCATACGTCCCATTTTATTGCGACAAATGGTTCTAACTAACAATTAACCACGATTAAGTATTGTCAATGGATAGACGATTCATTGGCACTTAAAGAATTATATTTACAAAATATAGTTGATTAGAGAGGTTTAAGTTATAAGCTTTATCTTGATCATAGAATAATCAGAATTATTTTATACATTAGAAGTGGGAGAATTAATTTTTCGTTTCGTATTTCACGCAAATTATCACTCTCCTTTCAAACAAGCCTGTTGTAATTTGTTAATCTTAATGACTCCCGAGGGGGTGAAATCCAGTTTTTTGTCTACGAACATTTGGAAAAACTCAAATATTGTAATGAAACCAACTGGTCCAAGAAGAAGTTTAAAAATTGAATAATTGTTTTCAGGCGTTTCCTAGTATGTGAAATAATTCAGTCAGATGAATCTCTTCACAACAATAAAGGTTTCAGCTCTTCCACTTCACTAAAATCGACAAATGAAAGAATTGAAGAAATATGGATGTTCAAACATAGGCAAATGGTGAATGTTACACAGTGTGTAAAGTGGCCACTTAAACCAGCCAACGACAGGTCATAAGCCCTGTAGATGCCTAGACTTCTATATTACCTTTTCTTAAATGTTCTTTATCTCTGTTGCAATATGTTAATAATATTGAGTTGATACAAGAATTGAATGACTAACCATAATTTAAAGTAAATAAAATAAAAGACGAAATATAATAATTCAATAAAATTGTAATGACATCTGTCTATACAATTTATGACATCATGTCCGCCTCGTGGTGAAATGGTCAGCGCATTTGCCTACCATCCAAGAGGCGTTGGGTTCGATATCCGACTTAGTTGATATGAAATATTTATTCAAAAAATGTGTTTACACTCTAGAATATTTCATAGTTCCTGGATTTGCACCTGAAGCGCAAGACTGATCGTTTTATCTTCATGTAACAAAAAAGGATCAAAATACGCTGCAACTAGTAAGCCATAAAGTGGCTCATACACCATCAGGCGAGGAAAGGGAATGAGAACTTATTTATCTTAAAAAAATGGAATGAAAACTCATCAAAATATTTAACGATATTTCGTGTTTGTCCAAATGTTTGTAGACAAGGACTGGACTCAAACTAACATATTAAAACACAGATGAAGAACATTGTATCTAAGGTAATACGGAAGTCTAGGCATTTATGAGGCTTTTGATCTGTCATTCGCTGGTTTGAGAGTCAACTTTGCACACTGCGCAACATTTACCATTCTGCTTATGTTTGAACGTCAAAAAATCAATTTATTTATTAAGGTTATATATATTGGGCCGATACGCATCGCATGGAATTAATATTTTTAATATAGAAACGTATTCCTATGAATTGATAAAGGAACAGCTGTGATTCAAAACAGGCAGACAAATAATGACTTGTTTAAATAAAGTTATTTTCACAAAAACAGAACACTGTTCTTGAAAAAAGGTTAGTGTTTTTTTTTAATGTTGGTAAATATCTGAATTTGCCTCTCAGTTTAAAACAAGAAATTTAAGGCAGGGTTAAGGGATTATTTATTTGGAATAAATAATACATATTCTGTAAGTGGTTAGTGAAAACAATCCTTCAATTCTAAAGCCTTGTTTAAAGCGCTTTTGGGCGATTTTAAGAAGATTTTAAGAAGATTTTACGAAAATTTGTTGGAAATCTCTCCTCTATTATATTCAAGTTTTTTTTATTGTAATAATTTGATAACTAGCCAAATACGATTACATTCTTAGATCAAGATAAAGACAATGGCTTAAAATCAGACGTAAGGCAAATAATTACATTTACATTTCAATTTTTCAAAAAAAGATTTATCATCACCACGATTTTGTAACAATAATTATATAAATTCTCACACCTCAATTATTAAATAATCAAATTCACTGAAGTAAAATTAAAAATAATTTATAATATATAAAAAAAAATGTGTGAAATAAGTCGAAATATTTTTATATTATAGTTTAATAAATGTCTATTTTTGAATATACACATAGAACCAAATGAAACAATTACATATACTTTAATTCAGTGTCAGATAAGGTTTAAACAATATTTAATTTCATTGCAAAAAAAACAAAGAATCTGAATTAATTATTTTAAAAAAAATCATAATTAAATTTTATGTCCATAGCTCATTTCAGACGTACCGTCCAACCCCACAAGGCACGCTAAAATTGAGGTGAATTCACATTTATTATATTCTTTTGTATTCATTTCAAATCTATTCAACGGTTACTATCAGGTAAAATTCCTGCATATTTTTCGGACTCATAGTGTTTCGTTTGCTTGGTATTAAATATAAATGTTAATCCACTCCATGTTATTTTATCGTGCGGTGTGGATTTTTGCCATGGTGTGAAATGGGCCAATGTAAAATATATAATATAACGTCAATTTATCAAATGTATATTTTTATCAATAAAGCAAGCATAATGTATAACGATTAATTAAAAATATGTAATACTCCTAAAGTAAATTATTATAAATATTACAAATGGAATCTATGTTCGATTTTCTATCAGAAAATGAACAAGTTTAATTGATTTATGAAAAATAAAGACAAAACAGAAATCAAATATGTACAAAATATAAAAATATCTGATAAATAATTATGTAATTTTAAATTACGGAATAAAACTCAAGTAAATGTATATAAACAGACTTAAAAATACACAATTTATTTAAGCATAAAATAAACATTTTTATAGATGTTTCTGTGATGTTAATATTTGGGATTAATTACAAATTGTGATGTAGAAAGAACTAATAAGAAGACGAAATTATTAACTTATATCAAATGGTAAAACATACAATCTACAATTATTGTTAACACATCACAAATAACGAGGAACGAAAGAATGAAATAAAGAAACATCCTTTGAGAAGTTTTTGTTTTACAAAATTACACACTAAGTGTAACAAAACCAGATGAATGTATTTACAATTAATTAGTAGAATAAATGTCCATACCAATATTAGAAAAATACCAAGTTTGTACCAAATTTCGATTTTCCTTTGTCTTGGTAATGATCGATTTATTACTCAAAGTTTCTCTCTAGCCAGTAAGTGTGAATAAAAAATGTGTATGGAAATGTAAAGCGTAATTTTTATTTTTTTAATTTGATAACTATATTGATATTTCTAATCCCTTTTTTTATGAAAGCAAATGGTTTCGTTACACAAAGCATTTTATTTATTTTAAACATGCATTAATTGTATTTTTTGTTAATATTCTGCGAGGGTAAAAAATATGGACCAAAGAACAGGGTCACATTGTTACAAAAGGGTAATCTATTGTTTTTGAAAAGGGTTATCGTTTATAATTATACGAGTTCAGTATCTAAATAAACAAATAGACGAGCGGTTGACCCCTTATTTTCCGCCAAACATCAAAAGGCTCTTTATTGGAAAGACGATTTAGAAATTTCCGACGAACTTTTTTTTAATTGTACTCGCATTTTTACACTTGTATTTACCACAATTTGAAAATTGTCTAACTAAAAGTACAAAACATACCTCGATCACAATTTATTTTATTAAATAGTGGTACATTCATAGGATGAAGATTAATTATTAAGTCATTCGGTTAACCGAAATCGCCACTTGGCGAAGGGTGGTAATTGCCTGATGATCCGAAAATTACGTCACTGAATGTTTTTAACGAACGATTTCCGTTCAGTCTGCTGCGAGTTAAGCTCTGTGAAATAGAGCCTTTACAGGGGTAAGATTTATTAGTAAACTCTTGATAATTATTTAAAAATCTAGATTTCGGCCACGATCGCGATTCTGCGTCAGGAGAAGCACGCGCAACGCGATCGTCTATTAATTCTAATTGACTAATTAATATTTCTGTAGATAGTTGACTTAAAATACTCTCACACATATTAGCGCTGTTATTTGATGATGAAATTGAGACCGAATCATTTTTATTATCAACTAGTTTATTATCAATAGCCAGGAGCGCGTCATATTCTTCAGAAACTATTGTTGTTTCTTTTCGTCGTCTCCCATTCTCATTAGTTTTTTTCGTATGATTGTCGTTTTCGGAAGATTCCGTTATGTGGTCATTTTCGGATTCGTCTTGGGCGGGTTTCTTGTGAGTCACTTTAGATGGTCGTCGTTTTGTAGTTTTCGAAGAACTTGGCGAGGCATATGGGATATTGAATGTATGGAGCAATACAAGAAGAAATAAACACAAACCTATACAGTGTTGCGGCTCCGTAGCTACAAAACTGAGGCAACCGGACGTGGCAGCAGAGTCGTCAGTAATAGAATCCTGAGCTCCTTGTTTGTCTACTCTCCCGTCTTCGCGAATCTGGTGACAAAAATAAAAACTTATATAAAACCCACTTCGAATGATCTCTTGCCAAAACAAGATATTAAACTATATCAAGTTTTTCCACTGACATTTCTTGGTGGAACTGCATTTTAATAATAATAATGAAAATACGTATGTAGTTTTATTCCACTTTTATATATAAATTTTTACCAGTGACCGGGTTTCGTCGTGACCGACATCGTCAGACTGGTGGGAGACTAAACAAATTTTTATGTTACATACAAAAACAAGCAGGGGTTGTAAATCATGATTTTATATAATTATAGAAATAAAAGAGTTGAAATTAAAATCATTTAAGTATAAGGTAATAACAATCATATGAATTTAAGTTTTGTTTGAATGTATATAATAAAAACCGGTGTAAATTGTATGAAGTTTTGTAATGAAAAAGAAAATGTATTGAGTCAAATCATGTTTTTGATAAAAAAATACAAATGTTCGATTCCTTCACACATGCAGCAAAGGCGAAAAATTAGATAAAATTGAAGTTTTAGAAATGAACCGCTTAAAGAATTGCCCCGATAAAGTAATATTAAACGATCAGGTATGTAACACACGTTCATTCTCCATTATTGTATCCATTAAAATACAAACAATGAAACTCATCGATAAGAATTAACTGCCGGGAATTTTGCTTTCAGAGAATCACTTAATTACCCCGGGCCCGGGGGACATAGCTGCCGATGGAACTACCAACTAGCGGCCCCTGTTATAGTTTTAATTAAATTTAAATACATTTAATTCAAATACATTTTCATTACAAAACTTCATAAAATTATGTAATTTACAACAGTTTTTATTGTATACATTTACACAAAACTTAAATTCATATAATTGTTATTACCTTAAACTTAAACGATTTCAATTTAACAAATTACAACATGGATGGAAAATACCTTAAATAAGGGAATATGGAAGTCAATGCATTTACAGGGCTTATGACCTGTCATTGGCTGGTTTAAGTGGCCACTTTACACACTGTGTAACATTCACCATTTTGCCTATGTTTGAACATCCATATTTCTTCAATTCTTCCATCTGTTGATTTTAGTGAAGTTAAAGAGCTGATTTTAATTTAAACTAGTTTATTTCCATAATTAGATAAAACAATGATTTACAACCCCTGCTTGCACTTGTATATAACATATAAATTTGTTTAGTCTCCCACCAGTCTGACGATGTCGGAAACAACGAAGCCCGGTTACTGGTAAAAATTTATAAATAAAAGTGGAATAAAACTATACACGTATTTTTATTATTATAAAATATTATAACACTAAGATCAGTATTTCATTGAAAACGTAAAACAAACTAATCCAAAAAATCAACGAGGTAAAAATAAAAGTGATTTAAAAAATGTAAAAGGTTTTAAGACGATATTATTTCAACGGAACAAATCATTGTTCTTGATTTTTAGATGTAATAGTTAATAGAAACGTTTGGTAAGAATAAAACAAGAGAAAAATCATGAATCAAGATATGTCAAAAGACATAACACTTCGGATAGCCAAAACAAAAAGTGTTAAGGAAAAGAAAGGGAGAAATCACCTAGTACTTTACTTGAAGGCCATGACAACACCAGCCATTTGTGAAGTGAAATGAACACAAGTGAAGTGAACAAACTGACAAAATAGTTTAAAAAATGTATATATGGAGCTTTTTTGCCTATTTTTTTTTGGTTAACAGTTTTGATAATTGTAAATAACATGGATGTTTTGTACATAAGATAACCTGGAAAAAGAGGTTTATGGATTATACTGATATTGGCACACCGGACGTCCCTGATTTAACGAAATATTGATATGTTTCGATTTCCATCGTCAGTTTTTAGATTGAAAATTCTTCCGGCGATAAAATCAAAATTACTTACATTATTCAAATGCTGTAAAAATCATTCTATATTTTTCTATTTGACTAACCTACACTTAAATAATACCTACTGAATACTTTACCTGAAACTTTTATAATTTTTCAAAAATATTCAATTACGTACCTATCTACTTTAATGTAATATTTTACCTTTGTTAATGAATATCCAAAAAGCATAATGTAATTCGACACTAAAAAAAACAGTTTATTAGACCTTGGGGGGATCAGTGCTGTGCAAGCTCCTGACGTCACTGCGTGAAGATCTATTGTGACGGGGTTATTAGACCTACATATTGAGTTGTTATACCGTAAAACGCTTGAATTTCAATTTTGTATCTGTCATATAAAAGCCACCTGTGCGTATATAATTGACAAATAAATAAATACTTATATTACAAATGCGCAAATGTGATTGTTTGTTTGTTTTTTCCTCACGTCTCAACGGAGCGACTGATAAACAAAAATTTTATGCATTGGGATAGCCGGAGAGGTGAGAAATAAAACAGGATACTTATTTATCATATCATTTTTTGAAAATGTGTAGGCGGCAAGGTGGGACGTCAAAAATAATATATTTTTTTTGTAATTGATTCGCTTTATCTATGGTTCCTTTCGTTTCGGTTTTATTGTAGGATTTTAGATTTGTAAATAAAAAATTAAACTACGTCGCTTTAGATTAAGGGATTGTCGTATTTTTTTCATAGCGATAGTTGGAGGATCGGCAATCGATACAAGCTACTTTCTGTACAGAAAAAATATTATTCCTCAGGGAAAATTCTTATTGCCTAATGACAATACTAATAAATTACTTTTTTTTTTTTTAGAAAATAAATATTTGCGTTCTTATGATTTACCCAAATATTTAATTTTGAGGGCCATTTTCAGCAAGTTGTAAATAACTCACTACTAGAAAATGGAATCAAGTTGGGGTAGAGTGGGATTCGAACTACAGACCTTTGGTCCGTGAGTCCAAGACACTAGCCACACGACCACAACCCGACCACTTAACTTATTATCACCATAATACCAGGTATACCAAATAAGTAAGTAAACAAGTATATGTAAATATCTAGTATAAATAAGCAACGAGTTTACTTTACTTTTAAAATATCAGTTAGTTTACTTCATCTGCAATGTTCTAGTGTTATCGAAAACCCACCTTCTGAGTATCCCTCCACCTTGAACTTGTCCGATCAGACTCTATGGAGTTGTGCTGTCCGGCCTCTCCTTCGCCCATGTTGAGTTCTACTTGTCCCAAAGGATTCGGTACAGTTCCTGGAACCAGATCCAGTCCCTCTTGTGCTGGTACTTCGGTTCCGTAGAATATCATTCCCCACTGAGATAAAGAACCTAAACAATCGATCATTTTATTAAACAAATGGTTTTGCCTTTGTAGAGAAGTTGTAAGAATGGAAAGTAATTGAAATTCCTAAATTCCACACAAGTCACGGTCAAAAAAGTTTCGCTTTCAAAGAAATAAAAAAATATAATAATCTCCCTAATGAAATAAAAACTAATATATCACTAAATAAATTCAAAGTACGTTTAAAGAAAATAAGTACAAAGTACACAAAAATAAAGTATTTCTGTTTTTAAAAAAAAATCGAAATGAGATAATTTTAAATTACTAAATAACTATAACGGTGTAAGTCACTCTTCAAACACAAGAACTAGTCTGTTTTTTGGAAAGTTACAGTTATGTTTAAAAAGGCTATAAAAAAATGAATAGTGGAGCTAGGTAGAAGTAAAATGGATTGTCTCATTCGCCCAAACCAATATTGAATCAACCGCTCCACAAATGTATAGCTTATGTTAGGTTTTTGTTATTTTTATTGTGCGTTTTGTAATATAAAAAATATAAATGTACATATATACCTTGTTTTTAAAACTGTGAATATTTTGTTAACTATCTCTGTTTATTAAGTTAGTCTTCTTTGTTTATTCTCTAATGTAAAACATTTCAAAAAAGTATATTGGTAAGTGTCCTCGGCACGGGTAACCCCAGTGAGGTCACATTATGTTTATTATTAATTATAGTTTGTAAGAGAAAAATATAAATAAATAAATAAAAAATAAATAAAAAAATAAAAAAAATAACATTAACTTAATATCGTGGGTATACTGGCAAAAAAAATTAACTCCAAAATATGCGGATTTGACTTAATGATGCAGTTTTGTAAAGTTTTTAACGCTCTACAAACTGGCAAAATACACAAAGTCATATTAAATTTCATATATCTGTAGTTTTAAAAATAAATTTAAGGTTAAGTCGTATACCCGGTATTTTATTCAGGCTAAAAGCTTTAAATAACTTAATATTTACTTAAAATAAAATTAAGAAACGGAAAAATCAAAAACATGTTCTTAAATGAGCACTTAACATCTTAATGTATTTAAATAAGATATAAAAAAGTAAAATTGGAACAGAACTTAAATGCTGGATTTTTCAAAACAGGGATTTGAGAGTTAAAGCTTTTTGCCAGTATACCCAAGATATATAAAAGTAGATTGTCATAGAAAAAAAACATGTATCATTTTTGTAAGAATATTAATAATTTTTATCTATTTTTTAATTGGGTCAAAGGTTCACAAAGCCATCAGCATGTTGATAATTGTAGAACCATCTCATCTATTAAAAAAATTCTAATATTTATGAAGCTACAAACATCGCGTTTTTTGTTTTGTCGTATTTTAAACCGTAATTAAATATAAGTTATTGGCCTCTTGAGCGAGTTGACGGTTTATTAAGCAACAGAATCCTAAAATCATTCTGTACAATTCTTTTAGGAATAAAATACGCGACTAAAGTATATTATCAATAGATCTATATTTTTCTAAGAACAAAAAAGAAACACAAAAAAGAGTTCATGCAAAGGTATATTAATTTGCATTCTAGGCATTTTAAAGCGTTTTACCTTTATAATGTAAATGTATTGAAACCCAAATCAGTCAAACAGATTCTTCTTGGATTAAAATAATGCCTTGATAAAGAGACAAATATCTCGACCGAAACAAAGTAATTATTTGATATTAAGAGAGTTTATTACCTGTCGTAACATGAATTGTGGATTTAAAGTCGGAAAAATATTTAAGGTTCATACAGTAGACACTCTTTATAAAATAAATTCCACTATTTTTTTTAAAGAATACAAATTTATCAAGAAGAAGAAAAAAATTTGAGATGAATACACTCGATACCAACATAATATTAAAATTCCTAAATTCCACACAAGAGATGGTCAAAATAGCTTTGTCTTCAAAGCTGTAAAAAACTATAATAATCTCCCCAAAGAACTAAAAACTATTAAAAATAATATATTAATAAATAAATTAAAAGTAAATCTAAGATTTTTTGAACACGTGTAAAAACTGCATTAACTTTCAATTAGTATGAATGTATTATTATTTTACGTTTTTTTCTTTATATATCCTATGTTTAATTTTTTTTTCTCGTGTATTCGTAAATTTAAAATTATACAAACTCTTATAAGTAAACAACTACAACAGTGTAAGTCACTCTCCAAGCACAAGAGTTAGTCTTCTTTTTTGGAGAGTTACAGTGATAACATTTACTATGTGTATAAAAGTAGATCTGTATAGAATTTTAAAAAACAAGTACCTTTTTTTGAAATTTATTTATAAAAAAAAAATAAAAAAATAGCGGACGTTACGTTCGGGTATTCTTCGAGTACAATAATACGAACAAAAAAGATAATAAAATAAGTATAAATTTTTAATAATTTCATCGTTACAACGTAGTATTTGGTGATACTTTGTGACTTACTTATTTCACGCAATGCAAGTTACATGTATTTTGTCTCTCTGTATTGGTTCGTTTGTTTTTTTTTAATATGACTATTTAAGTGACACGAATAAATAGTATATTTAAAAACTAAATTTAAAGATAGACGAATTGAAGTGGTTTATGTAAAGATAATTAATTATATTTTAAGGTATGAAAATATATTTCTAAGTAATTAGTAGTGATTCGACGGCATGTATCACGTATTCGACAAAGCGAACATTTAACATGCACGTAGCTCAGAAAACTAGTATCGGGAGTATTGAGCGTGCGTTTATTGGTTTCTCATACAATGATTCGAGTGAGGCTTTGTGTTTGATATGAGCAATCCAAGTTGTGTAGAGATCAAAGTTTGTTACATAGTCATTGTAAATTCAAACATGCAGCTTAAACATTCCGAGTGAACCAATAACTTGGTTTTAATGGCACTATTTCTACATATATTTGAGAATTACTATAATATGAACGCTTGCGAAAAAAGTAACATTAAAACAATAAATCATAAGGTTTTCAAAAGTGACAGGGTTTAAATGAAAAAAGACAAAGCGACAAAAACAATGTGCAATATAGCAACATAAATAAGAAACATGCTCGAGATATAAAAACTACAAAATAATATTAAACGGTACATGAGATAAATATTTAAAGGAAATAATGTGTAATAACTACTACGTAATCTGGAAAAA
Source organism: Micrasema longulum (assembly GCF_059751315.1). Classification (NCBI taxonomy): domain Eukaryota; kingdom Metazoa; phylum Arthropoda; class Insecta; order Trichoptera; family Brachycentridae; genus Micrasema; species Micrasema longulum. Next base: position 127,524 of record NW_028278308.1, read on the forward strand.
AAGTAGTTTTTTTTACAACTACATACAAAATAATAATAAAACATAGATAATACGTTTAAGTGGTCACGTTTAACACTGTAAAAAAGGTTTAGAGAAATCTAAAATTAACAAGCGATTTAAAACAGCCAGGCAAAATGTTGATGAAGCTGAAAAGCTATCGGCAGTACCCTTGTCTTCCGACGTGAGACTGGATTCATGGTGATCTCTATCCATTTCGCTGTCCAGGGAATCTTGAGGAGCCAAACCCCCCAGGAACAGTTCCGGGTGGAACTGAGAGAGAGGGGGATGCTGACGGGATGGCTTGTTTCCAACAACGTCCACCTTCGGGTACGGGAACAGGGCAGGGTAAATATGCTGTATTTTGGGATATTTCTGGAATAACGACGGGATCCTAGAATTTTTCATGGCCACGTGCCCATCTGGGGGCTGATCTACGAAAATGAAGCCTCTAAAGTTTGGTGGGTTCGTCGACATTTCCATTGTGCTCGGGTAAGGCATCGTTGTGAAATAATCGTCTTCAGTCGAAAATCTGGAGTTAGATTTCTTCGCAACTGACTCCACTTTGTAAACAGGGTTCTCAGATTTCAGATTCATATTAAGATCGAGATTTGGTGGCTTTGAAACATTCTTCTGCAACTTTGTGGTTTGGTGCGGAATAGATGAATCTAGGTTTATGTGAGTTTTTGTTAATTTTAACACTCTTTCTTTCGGGTTTTTGGTAACGCCGGACGTTATAAATGTGGTTTCCTGTTTTGGTTTTTCAGTTACAAGGGACGTGAAATGTGATTTCCTTTGACCGGAAGAAGATGATCGAAGTCCGGAAGACGCGTCTGTTTGTCGTTGAGGACCTTTTCCGTTACCATATTGTCTATTATAAGAAGAGGTTTTATTAGTTATACCCCTGAGACTCGTTACAGTGGGCCTAATGGAAGACTTGTTTTTACCTTGAGAGTTTCTATTTTGATTTTTTACATTCTTATTTTTTTTAATGTTCCCGCTGGAACTGACGACATATTGGGTAGAGAGATTGTTGTTTCCATTACTTTGAGTTTTTCCAGTATTCTTATTTCTATTTTTATTAGATGGCATCACCATGGAAGGCACAAGGACGGTCTGGGTTATGTTAATTTTGTAGAAATTGTTATTGTAAGGACTGGGATCATTTTTGTCAGCCGGGCTGGCTGTGCCATAGAATATAAGCGCCCAGTCTTGAAGAGTGGCGCGCCCTATAAATGTCGACAACACAAACATATTAGGAAGCATAAACGTTATCTTGTTCTGTTAATATGAATAACTCAGCCAGAATTAGAAAATTACCCTAGATCAATGAGATTTTAGTTAAAATCATATAACTTACAGCTAATGTTAGTTTGATTATGGTATATTACAAAACGACGTTATTTAAAAAAAAACGAGACAAATTAAAAGATCCATACCCAAATATCTTCCTTCGTTATGAATTTCCAGCTGCCAAATTCCATAAGGAGATTCTCCCCATGTATGGACTGACATAAAAGGCCAGGAGACGAAACCATTACGGGAAATATCATGTGATCTACAAATAAGGAAAATCATTAGAAAGGTGTTTTTCAAAACACAATTGACGGTTCTGTAAGGGTATTTCTTTACCTAGATGCCAGTAGAGTAGTTTTTGTTCCGGCTGGTGATGTAAGGTTGATTTGCAGGTCTCCACGACGAGCAGCTGACAAGGTGATTTTGGCTTGGACATGTTCCAAGTAGTTGACTCCGGCGCAGTGGTTTACTGCAAGCTGTAGTACAACTTGGCTTTTGGCGGGAATCAACCTGGATAAGAAATCAGTCTTGAAGGAACGTGTAAGAGGCAAAACAAAATTAACAAAAGAAACGAATAAATAGTAATTATTCGTAATAGTATCATTTGCATGGTACTCACTTATCAACATGTGGAGCGGAAACTTCGCAATGACGTTGTTGAGGAACTGTTCTCCAGGAGCGAGCGAGGCGGACCATAGCAGAAGCATCCATCAACCCATAGCCGAAGGAGTGAGATACATTTCTACCGACGCCATTGGTCCGCCAGCCACTGGTAGCGAGGTTGGCTGGTTTTGCCGTACGAACCACTAAAAATAAAATAAATGAGGAAATGTGAGGCAGATATTATAAATATGGTAATGAGATACTTTTAAATCAAATTTTCCAGATACATCCAGATTTACCACTGCATCACATCTAATTTGGTTAGTTTTCTTTGATTCAACTTATATGTTCATCTTCGTTTTATCCTTTTTTAAACTAAATTATGAACAAGATACTGTATTGGTACACCCATTGCAGTACATCTTGATATTTTGTTAAAAGGAGAAAAAGTCAGACGCTTTAGATGACGTTAGAGCGTTTCATATCATTGTAACAATGATGAATGCCTATATCTTCCGAGAAAAAAGAAGAGAGACTCTTACCAATATGTTGCATGTCTCTCCATGTTAAATCCCGATTGGCTTCTAAGACCAGAGCGCATATTCCAGCAGCTAAAGGAGCTGATGCAGATGTCCCCGTGTGACTCGTAGTACAGGAATGATGGAGATCTGTTGTCACAACCTGGAAATAAAAAAAAATGGCAAAGAAAAATCAGACAAGCGAAATGAAAACTACATTTAATCACATCATAATTATTTAGTAATTCTTTTTTTGTTCACAGTGTTAGACCAAAGACAGAATTAATAACCTCTTCAAGTGGAAATACACCTTCTCTGAATACCTTTAAGAAACGCCTGAAACATTCCTATCCTTTGAAACCTCAACTATAAATTATACAAAACGTCAAATAAAAAACAATATTTCAGCAGTTTTTATTTTATCATAAATTTACTGTTCACCGTAAATATTTGCTTCAATAAGGTATTTTCACAAGTCAGTAAAAACGTTAGAAATGTAATTAATATGTAGATAGGATTTTACAATTCTAATAATATAACTATCAATTAATTCAAATCAAGTTTTAATTTTCGGATTTAAAAATCGGCACACAAAAAACGGCTAGCAGTTAGCGTCACGTTATTTTAAGGTCGGGTGTTATGACCGCCGAATGAATTTTAAAAAATACCAAAACGGGACTTACTTAAAAAACAAACCTCGTATTTTGATATTTGTTTTGTCGAAAAAAATCAATTTCTTATAGATTGTAACTATTTACCAAGTACCGAGCTCGGGCAAATATGTGGCGGCAAATCAATTTTTCTTTTTTAACATAGAATATACTATACTTTTATGTCAATTACTTTATTAAATCATATCAAAGAACTCATTTCTTATCATTGAAACCTTAGTTATGTTAGAAACCTAAATTAAGAAAAAACAGCAAAAAACAGAACAAAAACAAGTTTATCTCAAAACGACTACTTTTAATTTGCGGCTATCTGCCTTAAGGGGACCAGAAACGTTTCAACGGCCGAAAACTGGGTGAGAGATAAACATAAACCTATTTTCTTTTTTGAATGTTTTTTTATGCATTCTTGATGAACCAAAGCTTGAAAATTTCCAAAAACATTAATTTTAAGAGTAATAACAACTCGCGAACTGCTTTCCGTGATTCCAGGTGAACGAGTAAGAGTTTTTTATTTTCTTAGTGTCATTTTGTTGGAGAGATTTCCCTCTGTGGAATGAACCTAAATTCTATAAATAATCGTCAAAATTAGAGCAACGGTGACCAAGAAATCAAAAACATCAACATTTCAAGTTATTTGTGGTTAAAACGATATTAAAAAAATAATTTTCATATGCAGACATTTAACACTTTGACCACAGGCCGAATACAATTAGAATTTACCCTGTGCCCGGCCCATTTTCGTGAAATTTCATGCATTTTGAAGGGTTTCTTAAAAGCGACATAATTATGAAAATACTAGATTAAATTTATTGAAACTCATATTTATTTGAAACAATTTAATAACTCATTTTTGTATGATAGTTTTGTCAACATTGGCCTTTATGGGGAGCCACATTGCAATCCTCGCACATATACAGGTCTCACTCCTTTTTTGTGTTTTATATCCCGAAGCCGTGTAAACACGTGATTATAATAATCACGCGCTGTGTCCCAGTCCCGTGTTTTTACGTTGTTTACCAGCAGCAAAAAAGTACTAATAAGAGTTACTAGATGCCAATAAAATGCACTTTTTTAGACAGCTGGTAAACCACGTGAAAACACGGGACCGGGACACAACGCGTGGTTATATAATCACGTGTTTACACGGCTCCGGGATACAAAGTGTTAAAAAATCAAACCGATATATTTAGCCGTTCTTGAGTCATCGTGGAAAAACTAGCGGGAAATGATGTTTTAAGAAAAACGCAGTCAAAATTTTGGAACAGGATAACGGCCATTACGGACACTCTGCTGGCCTTACAATTTTGGCTCTCCTGAATTCAATTTTGCGAATATCGGAAGTTTTTTTTTGTGCCAAAATGTTCTTAAAAAAATGTATTAACCGATTTTGTAAAAAAACAAATATCGATTTTTTCGAAATTTCAAACTTTTCTGGTCCCATTAACACATTGAGTAATACCACAAGTAATGAAGAAACAAAAAAAAATGCGGGGATACCGTATGGTGTATTATTGAATTGATATATTACACGTGTATAGCAAAGCACAATAGTTGCTTTGTATAAGATAGAAATAGGTCACCCCTTTCAATTTATCAACCAAAGATGAAAAGAAAACGAAAACAGGAAATTTTCAATTACGTAATTGGTTCCAAAACCATTAAAGAAAACATCTAAGTATTATACAGAGCCCCCTGGCGAAAGTATTTTTTTTTTTGCTCGGGATGGGTATATTATATTTTGAAAGAGGGGAGGTTGTATTATTAAAAAATTGTTTTTATGCTCAAAAACTGTGAATTATAATAAATATCCGAAAAAATAAACTGATATTTCATTAAATCATATTTTATAAAAATGTTTGTGAACTATTACAATGCGCGCGTTTGCCTGCCATGCAAGAGGTCTCGGGTTTGATTCCTGACATGTTTGATGTGAAATATTAATTAAAAACCAACCAGACTGCACAGCATTTTTCCTACCTGTTTATCATTCGTGGATCCACTGCTGTAAGTGGTAGCCAGCGTGGAGCTGCACATTTCGGAGTACCAGGGGACTTCCCCCTTCTCCGTGGCAGAGCTGATGGAGAGGGTCCAAATAGAGTTGGTGTAACCATCACAGTTGCAATTGTCGTGGTCTCTTCCCCCATTGCCGGAGGCCCACACGAAGATTGATCCTTTACCAGCCCGACCCTGGGAATAAACATGGTGTTTATACGTGAATCACAATATATCTCACCCCAGAAATCAAAATTTGCCTATTTTGAGTTATTAATGCAGTCTAAACGCATTTTTCTCTTTTTTAGGAGACCACTTCGTACCTCTATGATTTTTTTTGAATGAGATATGCCACACACTTCGATATTCTTTGAAAACAATTGAAATCAGTATTCTTTGAAAGCAATCGATGAATATCGGGGAGAATGAAGTATTTAAAAAATCAATTAAGTTAAATATCAAGAACACTAGTATGACGTTTTTCTCATATTTTTACAGCATTCAAACGAACTACAAGAAAACTGGGCATTACAATGTCAAAAAGTTTGTTTTTGCTCTCCTAGAAAATGGGCAATTTAGAGGTACATACTACAGTGTTTTTCTGAGGGTGTGATATTTTATGACATATTGTTAATCAAAACATAATAGAAGTCTTAGAAGACACAGGTAGCAGCTACCTCAGATAGCAAGAGTTACTAGTGACATGGTTGGATGGGAAATATAATGCAGATATCTCCAAAGAACCTTCATTTTGTTGGACAACTTTAATTCAAGTTCTTCAGCCCTGGAAGTCTGCAGTCACGGGACAACAATTGTACAATGAGCGCCCAGAATAGTCGTTTTAAACTGAGCGGTACTTAACAGAACAGAAGACGATGCCGTCATTGTGGAAGGCATTGTTCCTTAATACAAAGGGACGCGAAGCAAAATGTATATTATGTATAATGTAAACGTGTTAGGGGTAGGTAAATCAATTTAGTACCTTAGTGACTCCTTCAATAAAAGCCCTCGTTGCGAGTTCTCCAGGTCCGTCTACTGACTTCCCATCATCATCGGGTCCCCAAGAAGCGCTATAGATGTCAATATGCTGAGGATTCAGGCTTAAGGATCTCGCTTCCACAGCATCAGTGACGTCACCATCCAGCATTCGGACTCCTAATCAAATACATGCATAGATTTTAGATTTAAATGTAAAACTTGTTTGACATATTTAAACATATTATAATGATGATTCAAGGTTCTTTGCACATTGGATACATTTTTTAATTTACTTTTGTTATAAAATATATAATAAAGAATATTACAGGGTTTTTATGGAATAACAAATAAATATATATATTATATAAATACAACTGTATTAGAACGGGTATTTTTGTATCTTATTAGATTGGTTCGTTAAGTTGCTAGGAATATTTTATTTTAATTTTTACACGTCAAGCACTTATTTTGTTTTATTTTGTATTGCAAGTATTATATGTACTTTTTTGCCAATGAACGTCGTATTTTGGCACTGAAAAAAATATGTACATAAGAAACCAATTTTAATAAATTATTAACTGCGTTGATTCCAGCTATGGTAATACAGCGTCTAACGTTTATATAGACGCTATTTCACTTTATTAAAGCTATAAATTGCAACACAGAACACTTACGCTTGAGAAAAATCATATTCAACTTTTGTGTTCTCACTGGGCATCGAACCCGGAACCTTCCGTGCGTAGGCATGTGTCTTAGCCATTCCACCACGGAGGCTACCCATTGCATAGAACAAAAGCGTTGCAAATTTTTGAGTGGAAAATTAAAATAACTTAAATCATTCGAATACAGTAAAAATCACTGGGATGTTTTCTATTTAGCTTGCCAGTACTTTGGTAATACTAAAAACTGCTGTACCCTTTTTTTTGCCGAAAACCGTAAAAAAATTAAAACTCATTTAATTATGTACCTGCCTACTTTTATGTAGTATTTTATCTATATTTATGTTTATCGATAAACCATAATGTGATTCAATACCTTAAATTTTAGAAAAAATGTTGTTCATTAGACAAATACTAATATGTTAACTTGTTTTACCATCATGTAAACGCTCTATGAGCGTATATAATAAATAAATAATTAAATTATAAGCTTATAATTTAATAAGTCAGATGTTATGAGTATTTTTTGTCTGTTTATGTTCTCAAGTATTCTTTAGCTGAAATAATACTTTTCTGAGGTTTTTTGTTTTTTTAAGTTGTGATACACGAAAAAAGTAATGTAAACTTTTATTTTGAAAGCTCCGTAAACGTATTGATGTATAGAAATAAGTAAACCAATTATTTGTTTCCAGGAAACCTTTTCATGGGGCCTATGAACAGTTTAGTTCTCAATCCAGTCGATTGCGATTTACTGAATTCTAGTAAAATGCTCATAAAGTGGCCGCGTTGATTTCCTAACGCTCGGAACTTTCACAAGTGCGAACGAGTTTTTCTCAAATCTGACCGATTTGCCGTTTTCCAATATGCCCAGGGCTTCGACCATTCAAAAAGGAACGGAAAAAGTTAGCTTGGAAAATCACGCCTGGATTCAAAGACAGATATTAAAATCTCGCGGAGGCCGTGAGGAAAAGGGAACGCCATAGTGAAAGGGATGATTATAGAGCTGTGCAAAAGCTGCGATGTTTTTATATATTCACTAGTCGATTAAGCCTTCAAATCTCTCTAAATCTTTCATTCGACTATGAATAAAGTTGACTGGGGCAAAGCACGTACTGGGAACCTTAATTTCGGATTTCAGGACGATTTTAGCAATCGTATCGTGTTGACAAATGAACGATTAGGGTCAATCTCTGCGAGGTGGCGATGGCGGTGTGAATTAGCTAGATTTTCTTTTCGATTCGTTGAAAGGTGTTTTGGGTAAATTTGTCAGTAAAGGAAATTAAATGATGCGAGCCAAGCTAGGATTAGGAATGTCCTTTACGTTTTACTTCCCAAAGGATAATTTGGATCTCAATTAGAATTTTAAAGCTAGGGAAAACAAAATGTGATTAAAATCTAAACGAAATTGTATTTACGATTTTTAATAAACATAATGAGCGATTTATGTATATCTATAAAAAAATACAAATTTTGTAGTTACTCAGTATATAATAAAAATATAAACACTCCGTTTTAAGCGTTTATTATTTATTTAATTACTGACCAGTTTCTGGGCTACTACGTTCTCCTTTATAACGATATCATTTAGAAACTAATATGATATCCTGTTTAATTTTCTGAAAACAAGTGTAAATGATCGAATGTCAACCGCCCTTACCTCTATTTTATAATTTTTATATTGTCTACCTAAATCTTATACTTACAGAAGTAATAAATCAAGCCTTTATGTCGAGTGTTATTTTGTGTTTGTAAAGATATGGAGGGAGGGGTTAGGGAGATTGAAATTCGATAATTTACACTTGATTTCAGCAAATTATCAAGAGATAGTTATTTCTTAATTGTATCTTGATAAGAAAGCACGTATAAGCTGCGGTCGGTAATTGAATAAATAATAAATGGTTTAAAAAAAGTGTTTTTTAGTTTAATTTAAATAATACTTGTGTTTTTTTTATTTTAGCACGTTTTCTTTGTAAGTCGCGTTAATGTGAATCCAAAACATGAATTACAAATTATTCTTTTGAAATTAATAGACCTTAATAAAACAAAACAATTATCAATAAATTATAAAACGCAAATTTTGTAATATAACAAACACCTAAAGGGCAGGGCATTTTGCATAAGTAATTTTATGCGATATAAAATTTTATTGATGGTAAATATGATCGAAATCTAAATCAAGAATAATTGAGTTATATCCGAAATACTTGACATATTTTTTTGCACCACAACAGTCCGGAGGCACTATTATAGTGGTTACTTGAGAGAAATCACATTATTGTTCTTTTTATTCTCACCGGGAATCGAACCTGGAACCTTCCGCTTGTGACTCAAGTGTTTTAACCCCTAAACCACGGAAACTGCCACTTCCACAATATCACTTTATCTCAATATTTTTAACGATGTAGTTCATTTTATTATTATATTTCATGATTTATCAGCAAACGATGATTTTTGCAAAAAAGGATAAGATAAGTTTTTTATTAAGTCACAATATGAAAAATATTTTATCTTTCTTAAGAAACTTAAATCTTCGATTATTCAGTAAAAAGTTGACAAACCACTTTAATGAGAAAAATGTTCGAGTAATATTTGCAGGAAAAAAATATTAGTCTTAATAGTCAATCTTTTGTATTTTTAATTGAATCGGCATTCACTTCGTAACACTTCATTATAAATTATTATGAAAATAAAACTTTGTTATCAGTGTTACACAATTTTATTATTTTACAGGAACACAACTATAGTTTCGGGAGAGCACTCCTCCCATCGACGGGTGATATAAAACTCCTTTTAAATCACCCGTCGATGGGAGGAGTGCTCTCCCGAAACTATAGTTGTGTTCTTGTAAAATAATAAAATTGTGTAACACTGATAACAAAGTTTTATTTTCATAATAAGTCAATCTTTTGAACTAATTTATAGGGTTCTTATCCAAAGTTAACTATTAAAAAAATATAGGAAACCGAGCTTTATATCACATTATATAAATTTGAGGACGTAGGACATGTTGATATATTTGAAATTCGAAAAACCGCACTAATTTAGGATAATTTTGCAGTTATTTTCCAAAACAAACTATTTCTGATGTAGACAAAAAAAATCTGAAGAACCGACTATTTTGAAAAATTGGGCCCGTTGTTAACTATCGAAACAACAAAAAAATAATTTAGTCAATAATGTAATCTCCTTAATTATTTTACAATTAAGTTAATAATTCATAGCATCTTCACCGTATAAGGCGCAAATAAAGCGAGCAGCTCTATTCCCTTGATTGAACACGAACAGAAAGATATGCTGAAAATGCACACCATCCACTTGACATTCCACACACAAATAACTGTTTTTTCATTGTTTTTTTTTATGCAAAGAAGAAAATAGTAATATACAAATTAAATTATACTGAAAAGAAAAATGTTTGTAGAAAAATGTCTAATGTAGAAAGCAAAGGCTTGCCCATGGTTAGGCGACAAATAAAATAATATGTACCAATTTTTGTACATAAAATAATTAAGGTGAACAATGCTATACATATAAAACTAGGGATAAAAAGGATAAGATTACCAATGAGAGAAAAAGCGCCTATAAACTCATTGTACAACGAATTAAAACTATAAGATGAGTAGCCTGAAGAAATATAATAAATAAAAAACATTAATATATTAAAAATTAATTTGAAAAAATATGTTCTTGAGAAATTTTGATAAAAAATTGTGATGTTATTTTTTAATAATAATTTAAAAATTTAGATAAGTTCTAAACCCTCTCAGTACCAGAGTTAACAAAAAAAATTGTAGCATTTATAAAATCTTTTATTTTTAAAAATATTTTCACTTTTTTAAATATTTTTTTAAGCTTGCAGAGTTTACAAAAAAAACATGTTCTTCGGGAATGACATTAGGGCTCAGGCGGTAAGAAATAAAGTTACAGAGTACAAAAGGCATATAAACTGTTTTATATTTTTAGTGTAAAAAAATTGTTAAAAACATGTAACATAAATAAAAATATAAGAATAATAAAAAAAATTATACATATATATATAAATATGAAAACAGAAAATAAAATAGTAATTATGAAGTTTTTTTAAATTGAAAAATAATAATAAAAACAATACTTTTAAAACACAAAGGTCAGAACAAGCGTTGGCTTCCGACATAAAACGTAAATTGTTTTGTATAGAATATATCTTTGGCTAGATGTATGCAAAAGATGGGGCAGATTGGTTAAGAAAATGACGATAACAGGCACCGTGGCGCAGTTGGTTAGACGGCCAACTGTGAAACTGGCGTCGCGGGTTCGATTCCCGCCAGTTGCAAGAAAAAATCCAAAAAAATATTTGAAAAAGATATAAGTATTTTTCTTCATGTACGTGAGGAATGATGTTGGAACTGAGAGGGTTAAGATGTTATGAACTAATCTAATAAAGCTTAAAAAAAAACAACAACAAATACCATATCTTGTAGAGAAGAAAATTTTCTTTTGAATGACGTATGGCATTTACCATTTTGTTTTACTTTAGGTGCTCATTTTTTAATTTGGAAACAAACGGACACAACTTGTGTTAACACCTAATATTATACTGTCGATTTTCTCGTTAGTGAAGTTGTCCCTAACGTAACATGAAACCGTTCCTTCTAACTGACCACACGGTCCAACGTCCGGCCGTCAAAGGCCCTTTAACTATTCACCCGTAAGGTAAACTAAGATATAAAGGGGAGGCACAGGCGGATGGGGTGTGGCATGCACCGAAGAACCCTAAAATCGATGGCACATTTCGAATCAAGACAGACCAAAAAGTAGGCAATCGAAAAACTAATCCTTAAAAAGGCGGATACCAAATACAAATACAAAACAGATTATGTTAATAATTTATATCATTTAAAAAATACATAAATTACTTTACTGTAAAAGATCTAACAGTGTACATGAGAATAAGTATTGAATATCAGCAATAAGGCCAATTATATATGTCTTTCTTGCTTACCGTAACACTTTATTTATTGTTTGCCTTACAGAATTTATTTCAGAAGCTTATATCTTTGCATTTTTTGTTTATATGCTAACTGTTTTTTCTTGCATACCTTTGTTATTATTGTTTTTTTCTTTTTACTTTGTAAAACTTTTTATCATATTCTTTCTAACTAATTTCACATATTTTTTCTGTATATTCTGTTTATTATTTAGTATGTTAGCATGTATTTAATTTTTATTTTTTGTAAATGCCTTTTGGGCGTTAATGAACAAAATAAATAATATGATTACGTCTTATAAATATTTTCAGTAATAAAATAAAGTAAATAAAACACAAACTCACCCATTCAAATCCATCTTCACATTCATTTACTCTCACACACACAATCGCATTCATTGAAACCAAACCCCACTCCAATACATACGCACCCTCTACACATACACGCACACAGTAATTATTTGGAGTGCATTTTATGTTTTCTTTTCCTAACTTTCACTAGATTTTTAAAATTGTATTTCTGTAAAATACTTAACTGACTTCATTTTCTGCTTTCAAATATTAAAATGTTGTGTCATATATTTTTTAATGCTGTAATTTCCCCTAATAAAAAAAAAGATGTCCTTAAGTATGTCGATATGTGTATGTACAAGTGGATTTGTTCTTATTAAATTAAATGAATTTCGATCATCTATTGCGAGTAGGTAAATCAGTCTTACGCTTAAAGTGACATTCGAGAGATTTAAAACAAATATTCACGTCACAAAATGCTCACACTCAAAACGATATTCTTCACTCGTTTGGACACAGACAAGGGTAAAATATATTTTTTAAAAAAACATGAATAAACGAATTTTTCTCAAGCCTGCGTGCTCTGTACTGCAATCCTGTTGTAATGTAAAAAAAATAATGTTGTTTTTTAGCAACGTTACTACCTATTTTTAATAGGATAATCAATGAGCGCTTTTCGTTGTTTTTATTTTTAATATAAGCTACTACTATTATTATTTAAATATTAAAATCAGCGACGGCGAAAAAACGGTTGAAAAGGTTTACTATACAAATGTTGATGGATGCACAAGTCGAGGAAGACCGAGAAAGACGTGGCACGACCAAATCTAACAAATACTTGAAGATGGACATGGCGAAACTCGGAATAATCGGCGTGCGTGCATAATAATATGTATGAATGCAGACGGAAGCGAGGTCTGCATGCAAAGCTAGAGCAATATGACGTTCTATCCTCTCTGCCTCAGAAATAAAAATATATAGTGTTAGCTTAGTTAGAATGTAAGTTTAAGCGTAGAATTGTTATTATTAATAAGTTATTCTCTAAAAGATAATAAATCTCTATCTTAGAACACGCTGAGCCATGTTATATACTCGTAATATACATAAAATAAAATAAAATAAATACATAAATAATGAATTGTTCACTGCTGTGATTATGTAAAACTTTTAATTGTTAAAGGTTCTTTGAACCGTTGATATATAAATAAATATGGAGTAGTTAAGCTTAAATTTGTCTTCAAATGCACAAAGGTAGAATAGTGTGATTTTTAGAGACATACCAGTCACATTCATTCGACTAATAATGCAGAAAATATTAACTGTTTTTTTAAAAATGGTTCACTATTGTATGAATTCTGATGACATAGTTTCAACTTAAAATTGCCCAAATTCTGGAATCAAATGTCCCGCCAGATACAATGGAATTCCCCCTTTTCAAAAAAATAAACTAAACGTAATTAATATACACAAATCACAGCTGGATTTTTATATTAAAATTATAGAAACAATAATCTTTTGGTGAGTGTCTCCTTCAGTGAGTTAGACTTTCACGGACTGGATCTTTTCGCGTTTCGCAGATCTCTTGTTAATGTCAAGAAAAGTGTGGCGGGATGCCATGGCCAAACTGAGCAATTGTAAGACTTATTTTCTACACCTTTGTTCTAATTTACTGTCCTTATTTCTGTCTTTAACCTAAATACTATTTTCTAAATTTATAAATTATTTTTGTTCAAATAACATGTACGTAAGCTGTGCAAATTGACTGAGGCCGTTGATAAATAAATAAATAATAAACAGTTTTAAAAAACCGTCAATCTGTACTCTTCGACATTCCTAAGTCAATGCCTAATTATTTTAAAAAAAGCACTCTTAGAAGAATACAGATTACCTTTAATGACAGTTTTAGTGTCATCGACATATTACATTGTAAATACTATATTTTTATCAGTTTTGTTGGACATTTTAAATTAATCTCCTGCCTTACTTTCAACTTTTAATTTTGACTTTTTATTTTATCTTTTAGTTTAAACTTTTTTAAAATTTAAATTTTAACTTTGAATTTTAATTTTTAACTTATAATTTTAATTTTTGATTTCAACTCTTAATTTTTACTTATTGATATGTACATCTACTACCTGCGTCTAATTAATAATTGTTGGTTGTGAATTTTCACTAAGAAATATAAATGTTTATGGAAACAGAGAGAGAGGGGAGGAAAATATAGTTGGAGCTATACAATGTCTTCTCCCTTTTATGTACTTTTTATTTAATATTTATATTTTTATATATATTTATATTTTTAGAATTTAATTATTTTTTCCCCTTTCCTCCTGCATTCGTAATACATAAATTGGTCTTATTTTTTTTTATTCTTCTTTTGTACCTTGTATTTGTATAAAGACTGCTTGATTTCCTTAATAAATAAATTCAAAAAATCTTTTTTTAAAAAGTACATACCAACTCAACAAACTACAAATATATTTATATTTTTTTATTTATAAATCATATAACACAAAGTATTTTACAAGTATAATACGTTGAATTACATTTTCAGGAGTTACAACAACTCAATTTGGGACATAAATAATATTAACATTTAGAAAATAACACATAATGAGAACAACAAAGAAACAAAGCAAGTTTAGCACCTATATAACTAATTATACTCGTAGCACAACAATATAAACGCCAAAAACCCTTTCTTAGACAAGCAGAATAAATATTTAAAAAAACGCTTTAAAAAAAATAAAAAAATAGTGAATCTACTAAGGGAGATAAGGTCATTAACATCACATGCCATGCAGATGATGCTGCCATAGTGATGATGAGAGCACATCCATCTCAGTTAGTAAACATCTGGATGCCTAAGAAATGTCGTATGGTACAATGAACACATAATTATTGAAAACATAATTAGGATATACAAAATGTGTGTCAGACCAAATCATGGTGTATACAACAGAGGCGAGAATAGATAGAAAAAATAAAAAATACGAAAAACAAAGTAGAAATAATTGGGATAAAAAATATCACTCGATTGAAGTCTAACAAAACGTCTGAAAATTCGCTTTAAAAAAGCTTTAACGACTGATTTATAAAGAGATTTTGCATATCTCAACTAACTGTCGCAGAGTGCACATAATTAAATCAAGGTGCATTGGATAGAATGGCGTTTCATGTTTGAAAAGCCCGATAAGGTTAATGTATGACCGAGTCTATTGAATGTCCGTGTTGGTCAATAGATGGACTCTCCCTATCTAGTTAATGTCCCACTGGCACTGCCTCTATTGTGGAACGAGGCGACTGTCTCCTGCGTGAGCTACATATATTATACATTCTGAATATTAATCGTATTGTAGTTGGAAGATAACAGTTAGTTTGTTAACCAAACAAGTAGTACGTTTGAGTACTATTTGCTGATTCTAAATCATAATACATTACAGTAATACAACGCCGTATACACGAGAAATATTTGCTTCTTTGCTGTTTTAGACAGACACGCAACTACATCGTTTTTTAATAAAAAAATATTTCAAACACTGATAATTCATATTTAATTATTTATGCATGAATTATTTTTAAAAGAAAAAACTAAAAAGCATGAACTGATTTAATTTGTTGAGTTAAAAAAAAAAATTAAGCCCAATTTTATAAACAACACATCTTACTTCCATAAGTGCTACGAAACGTTAACCGTTTGTGAATATAGTGAAGTTTTAGATTTATTTTATACCTTTCAAATGATGATCAACTTCTGTGTCCAGGTAAAAAATCAATAATTGCGAATCTAATGAAAAATTGGATTTTTACTCTGGTGTTTTTAATTTTTGGATTTATTTAAATACTATTTATGTAAACCAGAATATACAATCTTCATGACTATTTATTAGTTTGTTTTTATTAGTAGCGACCGGATTATATACTATTTCGTATTTGCATGTTCTGGCTATTTTTCCAGGTTTTAGCATATTTTACTGAAAACCTGCTGAAGAGGCATATTTTGGATTTTTTCACAGATCGCAATAAAGCCGACCTAAATAATGAAACGCACGGCTCGAATGAGCCTGAATTGAGCTCCGAATCGCCAGAGAAATTCTGGCATAAACTTAGAGAAAAGTTTGAAAACATTTTACAGAACAACCTTGGCTTCGAACCTTTATGTCATATTAATAATTTTACTAATGGCGCCGGTAAAATTTTGACTGAGACAGTATGGGCTAATAAAGCACCTTATTTCAAGCACTGCCCGGTAATCTCGGTGGACATGAAATGTTCATTCTAAATTTATACAAATATTTTGACTGATAAAAGGCACAACCGCACAACAGAAAATGTAGAAAAATCGTTATCGTTTACATTAACAAACATAGATTAATATATTAAAACAGAAATGAAGAACACTTTATAGAAGGACATACAGAAGTTGAAGCATTTACAGGGCTTATGATCTGTCTTTAGCTGGTTTTAGTGGCTTCTTTAAAGATAAAATTTTTCCTAATAAATAAATAATAACGGTAGTTTTTTTTACATTTTATTTTGCATATTTTTACACTTTACACGCATATTTCAAGCATATTTTATGCATATTTTAGTCTTTTTACGTTGCACATAATCCGGTCTATAGTAAAAAGTATATAACAGAAAACAAGATAAATTATAGGAAAGGTGGAGAGAAGCTCAGAAGCAGCAAATAGGCATTAATATATAGGAAACTAACTCGGGGTTCTGCTTTTTTGCTGATCTTGATGCGATTCATAAGCTTCTAGACTACGCCTACAGACGTAAAATTGAATTTTGTAATTCGATTTTAAACCATACAGGAACTATGTAACTATAGTCTTATCTACAACTAATAGAAAATTCTAGGAATGATCTGAAATTATTTATTTCAATAATCCAATAACAAAGAAACAGAATACAGTTTTTATTACAATCCACATATTTTTGAAGATGAAACCATTCCCAGTAGCTTATTGGCACATTACGGAGTGATTTATTTTATATTATTTGTTTAATAATTCCTTATTTAAGAAGACAAATTACGAGTTAAACGATCTAGTCCAAGGACTATAAAATATTGTAGTGAAATTAAGAAATTTTAAAATTATTACTAACACATTTCATGTTAAACTTTTTATAAATCTACCCCAAGACCTCAGAAGTAGTAAGCAAAAGATCTTACCAACAACTAGCTGGACTAATCTCTGCTAGATTTCTGTTTTCAGGATTTTAACCTGAGAATTACTATCGAGTCAAAAATACTCGTTCAGGATTCCGATCCGATTTTACACATACAACTGTATTTTGCGTGCCGCCCGGACACAGAAACAGACAACTAATATACAGTCAGCCAAGGATTAAACCAGCAAATGTTATTTTTATATTGAATAACTTTAGCAATGGGAAACGAATGAGAAAGAAGATATAAAAGGGAAGTTTTATTTTGGTGTAGAAAATAACTTAAGAATTACATTGTCATTGCTCCCAACGGGTTTAGTTCAAAACTTAACTGTATCAAAATTGTTCGACAAAGTCTTTACTATGTAACTTCCATACTGAATGCATTAAGATTCAACTCGGAAAGCGGTCGTAAAAGACGTAGCTATGTTATATCATACTGAGATAAAATCGAAGTAATAAATCCATTCCTACTTTCCAATAGTTTGCTTAAAACATTATTTTACAAATTCAATATAAAAAAAACAGTGATAAAACATTTTTTGTGAAAAAACACGACGTGTAAAAGAATTAAGCATTAGATTGATTATTGCGAATAAACGGGCATATAATTTTTATTTTTTTTATTATTATCCATTTAATAATGTGCCATTAATTTTTTATTGTCACAAAAAAGAAAATACATTTTAAAAATTTTCATTCCTTAAGACTGAAGACTGATAAAAGGAAAGAAAATTTTACTTCTTTCTTAAATTTCGTGAAGTCGAGAAGTCCACATCCCGTTCGTAAATATTTTTTTCGTCTAGTTAAAAGATATTAATCTAAAAAATCTTCCGGGGGTTAAATCTATATTTTGTCAATAAAACTAATCAAAATACCGTTTTGAAGAAACGTCTGAGCCTAAAAAGTAATAAATATTTTTTTGTTACCTAGGTACATAGTACTTCGCCATTAGAAAAATGTGTTTTTTGACAGTATTTCAATGAATGATTATGATAAAATTATAAATAAACTTATCAATGAAACTTCTTGGTTTAGTTTTACTTTTTATTATTTTGACCAACGAGCGCTTTTGCCTAAGTAGGCATCTTCAAGACTGGTGAATTGTTTACAACATTTACAGTTTTTATACTATTCTTAACATATTTTGGAGATAAGATAACCTTACTTTTGACAGCGAAAAAAATATAAAATTACTACATTTTTAAAACAAAGGGAAAAAATTATATAAATTAAAATCATTAGAAATAAATGGAATTAAACTTAATGCAGTAATAATTCACCAGCAATTGGAATTATCGAACTCTCCTTTACTTAAACCATTAATTTAATATATAACTACGCTCCTTTTGATTGAATTATTTACTACTAAAATAATATAATTAACATAAAATTAACTACCAAAATGAATAACTTCATTCTATTAACAATTATTATTATTGTTATTATGGATAACTTATAAAGCGCCATTTTCGTAATAAAATACCTCAAGGGCGCTTTACATAGTGATTCTATTGTTAAATTAATTTAATTGAAGCTTTTAAATTTGTACTTTAATTAAAACAATTTATTTTGCTGTCACGTGCTACGGATTTATTCAAATGATTAAGAGAACAAGTGGGTTTTAAGTTTTTTCCAATACATCACTTCACTTTCACAGCCTCGCACCACTGTATTATCTAAGTATGTATCTTAAAATATTTTGTCATTTATCTATGGGTATGTAAACTTCCCTGTCAATAAAGTAATATGCTAACTTTATCTGTTAAAATTTGTATTTCCTACTCTGTTGTATTTCGCAATGTGTTCCTTTCCCACCTTTTAAATAATAAAAGCTTAATCCCAATTTCGGTCCAAAAACTCCCAAAAATGAACTGTTTAGCAAACTAGTTGTAAATATTTATGTTTCTGTTCCCTGTTAAAATATTTATTTGATCTTATCTCCAAAATATGTTAAGAATAGTATGAAAACTGTAAATGTTGTAAACAATTCACCAGTCTTAAAGATGCCTACTTAGGCGAAAGCGCTCGTTGGTCAAAATAATAAAAAGTAAAACTAAACCAAGAAGTTTTATTGATAAGTTTATTTATAATTTTATCATAATCATTAATTATGGAGTTTTATCAAGAAATATCAACAAAAAACATCAATAGTATTATTTGTTCCAATTCAGAATTCAAAATTTACCTCCGACGCTAGCGCCATAGGCCACGCCAACTGCGCATAGCGAGTTGTTCGCTGTAGCGGCTACTTCTCCCGCGCATCTCGTGCCGTGTCTATTAGAGTCCACCATGTCGTAGCGAGGAGACGGATCTTCGTCGTGGTTGTTGACGTCATACGATGCCTGAGGATCCTAGAAGAGAAAAAAATAAAATTAGTAAAAGATATTTACTTAAATTTCGAGCATTTATTTATCGACAGCATTTAATAAATTAACAAATTTTGAGACATGGGACCAACTCCATGAGACCTAAGTCCCGTATTGAGTAGGGATGTATAGTGAACAAAAAGACTAGCCTACAATCTGTATTGAATGCTGCAGCGAGACTTATTTTCGGAATCTCTAAGTTCAGTCACATCACTCCACTACTTCGGGAACTACACTGGCTACGTTTTCCACAGAGGGTCGAATACAAACTCTGTTGGCTTATGTATCAGTCACTGCACAACTCTGCTCCTGAATATCTAAGGAAACTATGCATTCCAGATGAACTAGCTGACAGGCGTCTCACGCTTAGATCAGCTACGTCTACGGCGAGAGGAAAAGTTATTATACTTCTACGCAAACAGCGCACTAAATTTAGTGAACACGCATTTGCGGTCGCAGGCCCTATGGCTTGAAATGCTCTCCCAGCAGAGGTGAGAGGCTTAAAAGTGAAGTGATGTTTCGGAAAAACTTAAAACCCACTTGTTCTCTAAATCATTTTTTTATAAATCCGTAGCCTGCGTCAACAAAATAAATTGTTTTAATTAAATTACAAATTTAAAAGCTTCAATATTTTTTTAAAAAACTATAGAATCACTATGTTAAGCGCCCTCGAGGTATTATATTACGAAAATGGCGCTATATAAGTTATCCATAATGATAATAATACGCTTAAACAATATGGCACAACAAATATTGTACAAAAGAAGAACATCATTAAAAAAATAACACACGGACACCAATATAAAAAAAAAACAGAGACAAGTATTTGATTAACCTTAAACAAAACAGCGGCCTCCGTGGTGTAGTGGTCAAGACGCTTGACTCACACACGGAAGGTTTCGGGTTCGATTCCCGGTGAGAAAACAAACATTTTATGTGATTTTTCTCAAGCCTGGGTGTTTTGTGTTGTAATTCACAATTGTAATTAAGCCACCTGGCCTGTTGTGGTGCCAATGAAACGAATTTAGATATTTAAAAAAATGTCAAACAGTTTTTTACTCAAATCCTGAAGAGCTGAGCTCTCAGGGTAATAACACGCTACCGCTATAGAGCTCCCCATAAAGCTAGGGTTTCCTAGGACAGCGGTGCCCGTATTTTAACGGCCGTAGTGAACGGTGATGCAGTGGACAGCCGTCGTAACGTCGACTAGAGAGTGGTTTCCTAAGGAAACGGTGTTAAATGCTGTTGATAACACCGTTTTCCTAGGAAACCACACTCTATTCACTGTTACGACGGCTGTCCACTGCATCACCGTTCACTACGGCCGTTAAAATACGGGCACCGCTGTCCTAGGAAACCCTAGCTTTAGGACAATAATCATTCTAGAATTATCAGCCACGAAGTTTTTTTTTTTTACCACAACAGGCTAGGAGGCCCGATTACAGTGATGAATTACATCACAGAAAACCCAGGCTTGAGAAAAATCACATTCATTTTTTGAGTTCTCACTGGGAATCGAACCCGAAACCTTCCATGTGTGAGTCAAGCGTCTTGACCACTACACCACGGAGGCCGCCACGGAGTTATCTATAGATTACAGCTAAACTTTTTATTTTCTTATTCTTTGAATTAAAATTTATCTTGTTTCTATTTACTTTATTTTTATAACTATTTATAAATATAAATATTTTTATTTTATTTGCAAATTCTAAGTGCCTAACACTCCTTAATTGTTAATTGCTGTTATTTTGATACCGATAATGTACTTAATCAATAGCTTACACAACTGTGGAAAATTTTTATTGACCGTTTTCACAATTTTCGTTTATTTATATTCGTATTTTCTGTATACAATATATGTAAAAACTGTTGTTTTTTTCCCAAATAAAAATAAATTAACAATAGCCCTTAGGTACTCAGATCGAGAATCGCAAGCGCAACCGCAGAACCGTTTTTAAACTAAAATCCAAACAAACATTTGCAACGGTTTTATTCGATGCAATAGAGTGAAATAGCATTTTATGGCTGTTAGATGTTATTACTCTTAGACTAAACCCCTCTCTTAAAAAAAAATTCGTTTCGTAAAATATTCAACACTCTCGGTGCGATAAAAAAGAGATGTGTTGACGTTGTAGTCAAAAATTTTCTTAAAAAATATTTTTGTACAACCACTTACCGAACCCGTATCTTTGTTTGAACCCGACACTTGTGACATGTAGTTTGGTAAAGGTAGATATCGGTGTATTTTAGTATTTACATGTCAACGTAGTGAAGGTCTCAACAAAAAGACGAGTACGTTTCCAAATCAGTAGACATTAGAAAATCGGTACAAAATCATATTTGAACAGGCAACATGGAAATCTGAAAAGTGCTCGAAGCAAAATCCTTTTTTATTTTAAGAACTGTAAATCAAACATATTTTGTGGTATTTTTCTTAAAACTTCTTATGCCTTCAATCATCGCATACAATTTTTTTTTTAGCTCAAACCCATTTTATGGAATAAGGTTTTTTTAATTGTTTTAACTGCTTAAATGCCATGAGCGCGTTAACACGCTCTCCGTTTCCGTGTTCGGAGGGCCAGCCAATACGCGTCGAGGTCAAGTATTTCGAACGATTTTAGATTTCGTACACTAAGAGACATCTGTTATAAGCTTGATGAAACACTAGAACACGAGGAATAATTAAAATTATCGACTCGACAGCGGTTCAAATGAGTTTCTGTTAGGAACTGCTCTAGCAATACTTAGTTGCACAGAAAAGGTTAAAGAATAATTTCAAAAAACATATTTCAAAAAATAAAAAATAAAAATCAAGTATATAAAAAAATGATTAAAGAAAGAAATAACAGTCAACTTGTAACCGAACTAAAAAATATTCAAAAAGATTTAAGAAATGAAATCAGAAAATCAAAAAAACAATATTACCAGAATTATATAAAATCAGCAGAAGGCAGCAGCAATAAACTTTGGAAAATAATAAAAAATATCAAGTCTGGAGAAAAATTGCAGTCAGCTAGTATAAAAGAAATGAATGTAAAAGATGGGATTTTCACAAATGATGAAGAAGAAATATCAAACATTATCAATGAATATTACTCCAATGTAGGCCAAAACCTTGCAAGTAAATTAGATGGACCATGTCTAAACATAACAGAAAAACGAAGAAGAAAAATAAATAGTACCTTTTTTCTTAGACCAACAACGACAAAAGAAGTGTGTAAAATAATTGACAATCTTAAAAAAAATGCATCGCCAGGATATGATAAAATTAAACCTTCACTCATAAAAAATCTCAAAGATATTTTAAGCCCGGTCGTATCAAAATTAATGAACATGCATATAAAGTTAGGAATCTACCCGGAAGAACTAAAGACTGCAAGAATAACTCCTATATTTAAAGGTGGAGATCGAACGGAACCTAGTAACTATAGACCTATAGCAAATTTAACTGTATTTAATAAAATCTTTGAAAAATGTATTCATAAACGATTAATGGGACATATTAAAAATCTTAATATAATATGCTTAAACCAACATGGTTTTCAAGAAAAAAAAGGAACTGGAACCGCTCTAGTAAATTTGATTAATTATATTCAAACAAATATGGATGCTAAAATTCCAACCACAGGAGTAATATTAGATTTTAAAAAAGCTTTTGATACGGTTCACATTGAGACCATGATAAAAAAATTAAATGATATAGGAGTAAAATCTCAAGAATACAAACTATTAAAATCATACTTAACTAATCGGAAGCAGTATACCTTTGTAAATGAAAAAAAAAGTAAAATACAAACAGTAAATTTTGGAGTCCCACAAGGATCTATTTTGGGTCCACTGTTATATATTTTATATATTAATGACTTATCACTGTATAATTTTAAAGGGAAAATTATTATGTATGCCGACGACATTGGACTTTTTTATAAAAATCAAACAGACGTATTAACAAACAATGACATAAACGAAGACCTTACTATATTGACTAAATGGACAAACACAAACTTACTTACACTTAATGAAAAAAAATGCAATATTATCCATTTTGAATCTAGAAAAAAATGTCACAAAGTAGATGCTTACATAAATAATGAACGACTAACTGAAATTGAACATGTTAAATATTTAGGACTAACAATAGACAGACAATTGACATGGACAATTCATATCAACAATTTAATTAGCAAAGTGGCAACTTTATCGAGTCTATTTTTTAAAATCAAAAACTTTGTTCCAATAAAGGAAAAAATTTTAATGTATGAAGCATATGTTAAAACTAAAATATGTTATATGCAACTACTATGGGGAACAGGATATCAAAATGACATAAACAGACTACAAAGACAGCAAAATAAAATATTAAAGTTAGTATATGACCTTCCCTATCTAACAACAACTAAAGAACTTTTTGAACAAACTAAACAATTAAACGTAACTGAACTCTTTAAACTAGAATCTTTAAAATTTATTCATAAATTAGCCACTGATGTAATTGTAGACGAAGAATTAAAACTTGAAAAAAATTGTAGTAAACATGAACACAATACGAGAATTTCAGAAAAATATCATATACAATCTTTTAAAACGAGAAAAGGACAATCGAGACTTATAAACCATGGACTGAAATTATACAATAAACTACCGGACAAAACTAAACAAAAGACTCAGGCAACCTTTACAAAAGATGTTAAAAATATTATTATTAACAGTAGAATTTGAATTTTAAAAGTGAAAACATTTTGTTAAATGTATGTAACCCGTAAGGGTTTATCAATAAAATTAAAAAAAATAAAAATATTTTGGTTAGAAATATTTCATTTCTACTTCCTACAGGATGTTTTCAGCAAAAAAAATATGTTCACATAAGCCATTTGAAGGCAATAAAAATAAAGAAAAGTTTAAAATACCCTATTTTCATGAATATATATTTTTTAACAGACCGAAATAGTTGACTCAAAATAATAATCAAAATGTCAATGTTTATTTATTGCAAGTTAAAACACTAACGATAGTTGTATAAACTCTACAAAGAAGTATGGAGTTGGTGGTGCGGTCTGGTTTCCCATTCACAAGGCAACGCGTATTAAGAAACTTTGCTCCATAATTTACAACTTTTCCGATACATTGTTTAACGTCAGCAAGTTTGCATTACCCGGGAAAATGTTCACTTTTCCACCGAGCTTTTCTTTTGTGTCGTGCCTTTGAAATATAATCTGGCGTAAGATGAAGATAATGCACGAATTCTTAAGCAGTTTACAGTAAAAGCTCTACTTTTCAGCCGATAATTATTATTCTTCGAAAAAATTCATACTAATAAACGGTGATGAAAATTGAAGCAAATATATTTCGGCAATATTTTTAATTCATGGGCTATAGAACTTTTCTAGTTCATAATATTGTTCGATAACTTTTTAATTTAGATCAATTTACACAATATTTTCAAACGTAGGTTATGTACTCGAGTACTTTTTTTTTTTACTGAGTTTTTTTTTGACAAAGTATAAAGCTATAAATGTTTTGCACATACATAGTTAATTATAACGTTTCTACCTCTCAAATGAAGTGAAAACTCGTGTTTAGAGTGGGAATTCGTTTAACATTAGTTCTTATTTTTATATGTACATACAATGAGTTGCCTGAAGAAATAAAGGAAATAGAAAAAATCGAAATATTTAAAATTAATTTGAAAAAATATGTTATTGAGAAATGTTGATAAAAATTGTTAAATTATTAAAAGTTCACATTAGTTCTTAAGATGTTATGAACTAACTTAATAAAGCATAAATAAATAAATAAAAATGTATATAGATATATATATATAAATGTATTATAATATTTTATTTACATTTAATTTTTACCAAATAGAACAGATTCCTTCAAATTAGTTATTATATTCTAAAATATACACAATTTTCTACCGTATGAAGTTTAGAAAAGGGTGGGTCTTATGTGTTTTTTTATTTTAAATTTAATTTTTTTAATATTACTTGGCGGGTTTATTGCGAAACGTGGAAAACGAATTCAAAGGGGGGTTAAAGAGGAAGTAGTATGTACCTATATATGATAGAATAAAGTGAAAAAAAAATGCAGATATACATATTTTAGATGTTTCTTAAAAAAAAACCTAATGAAGACGCACATTTCAGATTCTGTAGAAAATCATTCTACAGTTTTGCAGCCTAAACAGTCAACGAGTTTGTGAAAAATTAAGTTTAAAGACGTGAAATAGAGCTGTATTTGTAAAACGATAATTACATCAGCGTTTAAACTAATTTGATTTCTACTCCGAATTTAAAATACAATTAAATCTAAAATTATTATTTTTATAATAAATGATTTTTTTTAAAGAAAAAGAGAGATACTTGAGTACTTATTATTTATTCAAATATTAAAATTTTCAGACCATTTCCTAAAAGTCGTAAATAACTTGTGCTGGAAAAATGGAAATCGAGTTGTGGTAGAGAGGGATTTGAACCACGCACTTTTGGCCCGTGAGTCCGAATATTAGATTCTGATTTAACTTCAGACTGATGACAGTTAAGATGACCAGGAGAGAGATAAGAAGAGCCATTAATATAAGGGCGTCTATGCTAGTAAGACGCTTTTCTCAGAGCAGAAAATAATTCTACGCAGACCACGCGGAATAAGTTAAAAGTCTCCTTTTTTTTATTAAATGGAAGTTGCATTTAAAATTCACCTTGTTTATTAAGAACAGGGATTATATTTCTAAAAGTAAAATTAACATTGGATATAATACACTTTTGCCAGCTATATAGGTTTTAGGCATGTTTTCTGTTATAAAGATGCTTTTATTTTCTCTTTCCGTGTTGGAATCAGGAGGGATATTCTATAGTGGGCCAATTAGGAACTTCTCAACATTTGCTCTTGTAAAGAAGAAATCACTTAAAACTCTTCAGAAGAAGCTAGCCTGTTGACAGTCATCAACAGGCCTTCCGTTCCACTAGAAGAGTGTTATGCATTTCGTGTCCTACTTTGGTTTATTTTACCAGAGTCTTCTATTATAATGCATCAATGTACATAGGCGCTCCTCTGTTAAGACTGCGTAGGTAATGCAGTGATTGCAAAATGATTACGGATGGACAGGTAAACTCATTCGCCAAAGAGCCTGGAGCCTTTAAAATCGCTTCCACAAGCGGAAAGGATCCACTCACCTCTGTTCACGCATTGGCTTCAAAGATTGAGACCGACATTAATATTTATTGACAGTGTTGTTTTTGATCTTTGCTGCATTGTTCATTTTGTTTCTTCTTTTTTGTTATAAAAATAAAATATGTTTTTTTTCTTCTCAAATTGAAATTGAGTCATTCAAATACTTACATCCGAATGTATCTATATGTTCACAAGTTCCTTGAACGAATAAACATGTATTTATTACGGTTTCATCCTCAATATAACGTCTTGGGAAATAGATAAAGTGTGGATGGTACTAGTGCAAGATACAGCTAGCTTGTGGGTCCACGTGGGACCTGGCCAGCAGTGGCGTACTATAACTAAAATAAAAATATTACTTTAAATATTTAAAAGTAAAAGTTTTTTTTTCTTCCGGGCTGGTAAAACAAAATCTTTTTATATGACAATTTTAATGATATAACGTCTAACACCATGTCCTTCTGGAAGGCGCTTCCGGAGGAAAAGCCCGGGGGGAACGGGTCCTGCCAGCAAGACTAATTTTATGCAACGATGTGTATGGCTGAATGAGGGTTGTCCTGCTATCAGTACCTATGGCCTTACATGTAGGTAATGCCAGCAAGACAAAACTAATTAAGTACAAAATTGTATTTTTAACCTTTCAGAGTCTAAGCGTTAAAAAAATCGCGTTTTCTGGAAGAGGGTACCAGGAATAAACCATGATAAAATAATATAAAAAATACTTATGTAATTATTTCCATGGTAGTGTTTTTATAATAAATTCATAATATTTCAAGTTTTCAGGAAATTGAAAATTTATCTTTTCATAAAATACTGTTGCAAAAAGATGCTATATGACATCGCGCTCTACTCGCTTTGACACGTTAAACAGCACTGATCTAAAATAACGCCACCTGTTAGCAGGAAGGTACAGCGGGGAGTTGAGAGGGGAAATGAGATAGTGCGTAAACCATTAACAGCATAATATCATGACATGCAACCTTCATACAAAATGATGTAGAATAAAAAAACTCGGATCGATCAAGGGGAAAAGTAATAGAAAGAATTCGGCAGAAAATATATAAATAATTTTGATACATTCGTAACATGTATCTTCGTATAAGCTCATTTCTCTCCACTATTAGATATGGGCCTCTTCCAAAAATATACATGTCTTTCTGTTCTGAGTATTTTCTTTCCACCCATTTCCTACGAATTCGATATCGTCAGTGCATCTCATCTATGGTCTCCGTACTTTTCTTTCATTTTCGTAGGGTTTCCAATTTAGCATTCTGGGGGTCCAGTCCAAAAATCAACATTTGTCTCGCCACATGACCTGCCCACTGCCATTTTTGTCTTCACACTATTTCTGCAACATCGGTCACCTTTGTATGACGTCTATCCCTTCATTCCTTATTGGGTCTCTCAAGGAGACGCCCAACACTTGTCTTTCCATAGACCGCTGAGTGCAGTTAATTCTTAACATTATGGGGCAGATTAAGGCAAAAAATAAAATAAATATGATGGATAAAAAAGTTAGGATAAGTTAAATGCGAACATGGTTAACGAATATAAAAATTGCGAGATATTTTAAATGACTTGCAAGTAAAATAACTTTGTGGGCAAAAGACGCCTCTGTTGCAAACATCCACTGAGAATAGTATTCTGTGGCAGCAGACGCGATCTCATAAATACTACATACACACTATATTGTAGAGAATATAATCGAAATGGAATAAAAAACAAACTTTATGTTTCACGAAAATATTTCTGTTTTTTTCTTTTACACTTTTATTTTTTTACAATATTTTAATTAAAACCAATAATGTTATTTGGTAGCTATTAAATCACAAACAAAAAAAACATTTGACATAATACACATTTACATAAAGCTTGACAAATGCATGCTTAATTATTTTGACTAATTCATGCGTTTACGAATTATTGGATCACAAGGTATATATATTTATTTGTGATTACTTAGTTTCTGCATCCATTCGCTCATTGTCGCGCAACGGTCAAGGTTGTATTTGAGTTTAGTGATTATTTTTGTTCAGCAAAAATGGAGATTTCTTTAAAGGTACAAGTATGTACTATAGTTTTTTTCTCATATTTTATTTTGAAACATGGTAGGTGTTCCTGTAAAAAAATAACAAATTTGGTAATTTCATGGGCAAATTTTTTTGGTTTTCAACTTTTCGACCTTTTTTCAAAGACATCGAAAAATTTATTTTTATAATTTTGTGTAATATTCTATTAGCGTTTTCGTCTCGCAAAACCTGGTTACTATTTTTATTTTTCAAACACTATTTTCAAGCAAGATTTTTTTAAAAATGAAAGTTCATTGAAGCAAGATACGTTTGTGGCAGTGTATAATAATGTTATGAATAAATTTTAGCTAAAAATGTTTTTTTTGGCGCTTTAACCACACACTTTTACGTAGATTTCAATACCACGAGAGGTTTATATATTTGTTTCAGTGAACTATCATATTTGCATATTAAAAAAAAAACATATTTAATACAATTTTTCATAATGTAAGGATACAATACATCGCACAAATGGGTTTCGAGACCTTACAGAATTTTTAGAGTCTAGTTTGTATGAGACAAAACACTACGCGTCGTTCAAACTAGTCAGTTTTTAATTGATGATGAAAGAAGTATGACGTCAAGATTCGTGAAAATGTTCAGAACAAATTTGAATGACAGAAACAAATAAACACGAATCGTGGCGTATAAGGGGTGTGGCTATTGGAATGACCGTTTTTGCGGGAATTCAAAATTACAAATTTAAAAATATTTTTTAGGTTACTTACTTACTAATAATTAGTAAAAAAATTTTTTTTTTACTGGACAGTATTTTAAAAACTTTTATTACTTAAAAATGTTTAAAAAATCCTGATATTTCCCTGTTGCGAAAATATCTTCTTGGTTAAACGGATAGGAATACGCTTTAGAAAATATTATTAAAAAGATAGAAAATAAATAATCAACAAAACCAGATAAAAGGTTTGAAATATTTTTTTTAAAGTGGGAAAATAGAGAAAAATAAAACATTTAAAACTAAAGAATAGCCATTTATTTGAATATATTTAAATAGTGTGTGCTCTTAAATGTAATCAAAACAAAATAAAAAATAAAACAAAATAAATCGAAAATTTCAATTCATATCTACAGATAAATAAAAATAGTAAAAAAAATTCATTAAAAGAAATAGATAATTTTCCCCTTTATTACTTCTGTTAAACGGAAACAGATGGAGGTGTCTAAAATACTCACTTTCGTCTTCTTACCATTCCATTTTGAAGATTTGTAATCAAATAAAATAATACACGAATTATAAAAGCAAACACAATATCTTGTAGAACTTTTTTTTTTAATGACGTATAATCTTTTTAATTTGGTTTTACTTTTGGTGCTCATTTTTAAATTTGAAAAAAAAGGCCAAAACTTATGTTTTCTATAAATTTATTATTAAGGGGAGTGAATTGGCATTTTGCTTTTAAGTCATAGGTAGCCAGTCCAGTGTAACGTAATCTCCCCAGAGAACTGTATCGTGTGTAACATTTATGTGAACGGGAAATTGTAATGTTCTAACATCTCAGGCTTAAAAGCCCTTTGACCAGTATGTTCAATAGATTGCTTTCAACGCTCACGTAATTCCCAAAGCTTGAATCGACTCAACCTCTTAGAACAAAGACCAGTATTCGCGCTAACGAGTAAAATGGCCATTCATTTATAGATAAAATTATCATAATATGGAAGTATTGTAGAAATATCTAAACACGTATAAAATACAGAGGTGCGTAAAAAAACTTTTTTTCTTTACATTATAATAAACAATGATTAATAATAAAAATAATGTGACCTAACAGAGATTACCCGTGCCAAACACAATAGGGAAATATCACTTTTTTTACATTTGAGTAATAAAGGTCTATGAAATGCTGTCCAGTAAAAGAAATAATTTTTAGCTAATTATTAGTAGCGTAAAAATTACTTTTAAATTTGTAATTTTGAATTCCCGCAAAAACGGTGATTCCATTGGCCACGCCCCTAATACGTCACGACTCATGTTTATTTGTTCCTGCTACTGAAATTTGTGTAAAACAATTTCATGAATCTTGACGTCACAACAACCAAGGGCAAACATGTCGCCTTTTTCTACAAATATATTTTTATTTAATTTTTATTTTACATTTATGTATGAAAACATTTCTATACAATATCCATATTGATTTTGAAAATACAATTAATTATTTTTCCGTTGTCCATTTCAAATATTTTTATCGGTAATCGTAGTATGTGATACTTCCCGATTAACAATATTTTTTTTTATTATTTAGGTAATTCGGTAAAAAAAACATAATTAATATCAATTTCTAAATATCAAACAATAAGAAAACAAAAAAAAACAGGTTAAGATTTAAGCACCATTTGTGTCAGATTTTTTTTTAAACTTAAAAAAACTTCCCTATTACCCAGTGTTCCACGGGGCATCGGGACTGGACTGGTACATCAATGATCATCAATGTTCAGTGCTACGTAAAATTGGATAAAAAAATATTACAAGGTAATAAGAGGAGTCAATTGTACGGCGAAGTTTTTCGAAAATGTATGAAAAAAAAATCAGAACTACGTCACAAGATCTACCGAATCATCCAATGACAGAACGTTGTGATAGAATTCTGGTTTCTGGGAAGCCGACTCACCAGTCAGCGAAACTCACCGACTAGAACTTGTGACGTCACACGTAGAGTAATTTCAAAATTACACAGCTTAGAAAAATCAAAGAGCTGATAATTTTTTTATTTATTAAGCTTAGTTTGATAATATATAAACAAATAAAAACCAATGAACTTCCTATATTGATACCAACGATTTCACTTTTACATTTTACATTTTTTTTTGCATTTACCAAGAGGAAACTCTCTCATTTTAATATTTTCAAATATAAAAATACGATTCACAGGTGATATTAATAGTTTTTCCAAACACAGTTTTTTTTCGTGATTATACCAAATGTTCTCATTTACGAACAGACAAAAAATTATAAACATATATTTTTTTAAATTTGCTTTAATTTTTTTATTTTTTTATTTTTGTTTTTATATGTTATTGACTTTACTTGAATAAATAGAACATGCTATCAAACGGTTTTATAATAAAATAGTAATACTCACGGTTTTCATTACACAATTGCAAATTAATCGATCCAAGAAAAATGCAATAATTTCGGGAATCAAATGGAAACTGATTAAAAATCGTACTGCAGAAATACAATTTCATTAATAGTATGCGTGAGTTAAAAGTAAAAAAATACCCAGAACTGTCACAAATCGGGGAAGTAAAACGAAATTTCGATATCGTAAAAAATCCCAAATGAAACATTGGCAGCAAATAGGTAAACGTTTTGTTAATGGACGCATCATTTAAATAATAATTTTTAAAATGTATATTTTGACAACTTTAAAAAAATCCAGTAATAATAAAACTAAAAATAAAAAATAGTGAGTTCTTGGAAACGGACGAACAACGTGAAAGATTTGAAGTTTATGGCTATTGTAATCGATTATCTTATTAATATATATGTATTGAAATACGCATCCTGAGCGCCAGTAGTGTGAACAGCAACTAGATTCAATCCTATAAAAAAAAGAGTACGCGCTAAAGATTTTTTCCGCGCTTCATTCGGCTGTTCGGCTTCTGCGAGTTTAGACGAATGAGCGTTTCACTTTAAAGCGTGATGGATCAGACTCATTCAATGTCAGGCAAAAATGTATATGTACTCGATGCGCCTATACAAGTTTTCACGTCAACAAGAAGTTTCTTCTTACTTTTTAATGTATTTTCCATTCGAAGGCTCTTGGAGTAAGTGCAAAGTCTTGTTCATAACATGGAAATTATACTTTAATATTTTATTTAAACGATAGGTACCTTAGAAGCCAGATCGCTGTTCACAGACAGTATAAGAGCGACTTTGTGTTAAGAGACAAAATTAAATCACCCCTACGAGCGGCGTCTGTGTATGAAAATTTAACTTGAGTTAACTTGAGTTAAATTCGCTGACGAAGTTAAAGTTAAACAAAGTTTGTTTCGTACTGTTCCACCGCAAGTGACATGCGCCATAGATGGATGGAGGCTGAGAAGAGAGAAAGTCGTGTACTTCTTACTCCTTGGGACATAAATTCACATTGCCCAAATAAATTAAGTCATAGGTTTTCTCTGGTCGATGTAAACACCCGGTTCTTGCCATTACTGGCGAATTCCTGAGACGAGCATCGCTTTAGTAATTTAAGTTTTAAGATGTAATTTAAACTGAAGTTAAAAGTCATTTATCTTGTTTGTTTTCGTTGATCTTCAGAAACAAACGTTATTTGAAAATTGCCACTAAATTTGTTAATTTAAACTTTTATGATTCTTAAAACCCTTGTGTATTTCTCCTTTTTTTGCACATCCGTTTCTATGTGGACATCACCAGACGCTTCCAGGAGACGCTTTTAACTGGCCAGCGCTCTCGGTTCCTCCCACGCCAATCTCACGTCCTTTGGTTCCACAGAATAAAGCCGAAAGATCGTCATCGACGGTGTTCCAGGCCAGCGGGAGCGTGCGAAGAAGAGGCTACTTGGATTAAGGCTCAACGGAGGAATCCGCAGCACGTGTTCAAGTTCAGTCTACCTCCGCACCCTCAGAACGCTCGTTATAGGAGGCTGCTGCGTCCATTCTCGGACTTCAATGTTAGTTATGAAATCGAACCACCTTATACCTTATATTCTCCTCAGGCACTTACTCTCAAAACTCGTACAACAAAAAAAAGTACAACAACAACAAAAACAAACCATCACGCCGTTTCCCCGTAAGGGTAGGCAGAGGGGATATAACGCTACATCACTCTATCTTTGCATACAGATCTCGCTTCCTGTACATTCATACATCTCCCCATGCACGCGCGCCGATTATTCCGACTTTTGACATGTCCATATTCAAGTATTTATTTGATTTGATCATGCCATGTCTTTCTCGGTCTTTCTCTATTTCTGCATCCATCAACATTCGTATTGTAAATATTCTTAGCCGTTCTTTCGCTGTCCATTCGTTCTACATGTCCAAACCAGCGCAGGGCTCCTTTCTTGATTTGTCGATAATGTTGTCTCAGCCTTACATAATGTACGGATCTCAACATTTGTGCATCTATCGTACATAGTTTTACCACACATTCGCCTGAAAGATCGCATTTCGACAGCATTCAGCCTACTTTAATCCCTGTTTTTCCAAGTCCATACTTCGCTCCCATACATCAGGGTCGGGACCGGGACTCCGTTGTGAACTGCTAATTTTGCTTCTTGTGACACACATTTATTTGCCAAGGTTGATTTAAGTGCACCATTCACTCTGTTCTCTATTCAAATTACATTAATAGCTAACACTATCAAAAAGATTTAAGTAATATTTTTTAATTGCGACACTTTTGGTTTGGCTATTCGATTTTTTGTTTTAAAGCTCATCGGTCGGTTCATTAAATTCGGAATGGCCAATATTTGCGAGAGACTTTTTTTCCGAACTTCGTTAAGCGAAATTTAGTAGCATGAAGATTTTTTGAGTTACGCGTTATGGTTATGAATGTCATGATTAAATGTGTATTTTAAATTTGTGTGGGCAGAAAAGTTTCGTTCTTTCTCATACGATTATAGAATTAGTTACAGAAAAAGGCTACTGTTTTGACGTTTTTCATAGACAAAATAAAATAAAACGTAGTTTGGAGTTGTATTTTTAAGTATACGTACATATTTTTTTTGTATTCATTTTTATTTAAGAAGGTGAACATAAACAGAAAATATAAAAGGAAAAATAATGAAACCCACTAAACCGAGAATCCGGCTTTTCGGCAGGTTTTTATTTTTCCTTTACAAAGAAAAACGTTAGAGAAACTATATAAATTAAAAAAGTAATATAAACATTATTAAGAACTAAAAGCGTACGTACTTAAATTTAAAATTTGAGTTATATTAAATAAAAAATATTATATTCAGTTAACACTGCGTGCTTCGAATAATTTGAAACAAAGCAACGAAACATAAGTAGGTAACACGATTACATTATTCTATATTAAAACAGCCAGTAAGTTTGTATTAAGCAAATAAGTACATTTTAAGCAATGTTGAAATTTGATGACGTCAAGGCGTTAGGCAAACTTATTAAGAGCTTCCGTATTAAAGTTTGAATGTCCCTCAACCTCAAATTTGAGTCTCCAATGTAAATCTAATGACGAAGCTTTAACTTAGATATATATTGCCGGGAGAGCTTTCGGCATTACTTCGGCTGGAAAGTGTTGGCAAAGTTTGCTTGGCTCTAGGCAACAGTTAGGTGCAGGGAGGATGTAAATCCTACTGGGCACCAACTAGCAATAATCCATTAATAAAATAAGAAACTATATGTTATTTAATTCTTACAAATTACAAAGATACAATACAATACAATTATATACATAAACAGGGTGGCCAGACTACAATGATAAACCAAAATGTAGTGATAGAACACCCTTAGACATTTAAAATAAGAAAAATTCAATTATATTTAGTTCAATGTTTACCGTTATAAAAATACCTTTTTTCGCTGTTTTTAACCTTAATTTCGCTGTAGTTTATTTTTTTAGAAGACAAAATCCTAAAATTGTCTTGTTCTTATTTATTAAAATAATTATTCAGTGGCACATTTCTTTAGTAAATGTAATTGAATATTTGATTTAACCACTTACCGACTTTTCTAAGTGTACCCGCCTCTTCGTCAGGACACAACTAACATGCAAAAGCCACTATACACCTTCACCGACGAAGAGACTGTTACGTCTTGAAACCGGTAGACATACGAAAGTCAGAAAGTGGTTATATACACATATTTAATAACATTTAGAAAAAAAATTGACTACAAAAAATTAATAATAACAATATCTCAACTGAGAGAAAGGAAATAAGTTTTTTTATAATAGTCACAACCGAGATGAAGAAATTATTTTTAGGGCGAATGACCTGTCATTAAATTAAGTTTTTAATTCCCAAAAAGCGGGTAATTTAATGGCGTTTTTTTTTTTTTTAAATCTTTAAGGAAAATATTTGCAAACATATTATAAGTATAAACTTTATATTTGAAGTAGTAACTTTGCGGTTATTTATTATGATAAAGAAATAAAATTAATTTGTTTTCACCCACTTATTTTTTCAACCGACCGGTTCAAAGCTCAATCGATCGTATCCATCTCACTCTACACCTCCCACCTTTACAAGAACAACACGATAAAGAAAACTTATTAGTATTATGTTAACAAAAATTTGTATAAAACCACTCACCGACTTATCTGTCTACCGGTTTCGAGACGCAACCCGTCTCTTCGTCAGGACAACAACACTACACCAACACGCAAATACTACTACACACCTTCACCATAGTAGATTTGCAAAAATATAAAATCGACATGCAGGTTAGACACATGCTTCACTACGCCACCACCGAGGGTTAATGACTTATGAAGCTAATATTTCAAAAGGATTAACAATCGGAAAAGGAGGAAAAAGAGGGGGAGGGTAGGGTGACCATTACAATGAAATATCGAATAATGGACTATATTGGAAAGTTACTTGATTATTAATTAATGGGACATTATTTTTCAAAGCCTTCTTTATGTAAAAAATCTCCATATTATTTACTTTCAGTCCTTTATTATTTATGTGTAAAACTTGAACACCGGTATCTTTATTAAATTCATGATTTGAGTCTATAACGTGGTTGGCGAATTAAAAAAAAATATAAACATAATATTAAAATGTTGGACCACAAAGTTAATGCTTTGAATATTAATAATAAAACTTATTAGCTCCATATGTTTCTATTTTTAATTGAGTAAACACAGATGAAAAATAAAATAGGATAAGATTCATTAGAAAATAATACCTTGACAAAGAAGCTTTTGTTGCTTTGAAACCGGTCGGTAGAAAAAATATAAATGAGTATATAGCATAAGGCATAAGCTAGGCGGAAATGGCAAGTGTGACGTCGCGAGTCAGGAGAGAAAACACCGCTTGCTTCTTAAATTGCTTGCTTGATTGTTAAACATAAGCGTCAAGAATAATTGCTTTTTATTTTTGTTAAACAAAAGGCAATTCAACATGGCTGCACGTATCCCAGAATAATTATTTACCAAGGACAGTTAATTTAGGCCAGTGAATATTTTATAGTTTCGCCTCCCCCGTGACTTAAACTTCCAAACTGTGGGTGGTAACAATTAAAACTTTCTTTCCTCCACCATAAATACGTATTATATATATATATATATATATACACTTTATGTTTCCCAAAATAATCGTCCGACCACAACCGCAGACTGGTGTCTTGCTCTGAATCAGACCAAAAAATAATCTGTAAAAACATGGGTTGGCAAAAATAATGATAAATGATCATGCACATGGCACTGGTGCATAGGGTACTGCATTTAAAAATAAAGTATAGTATTTCGATCATCTGTTACAAGAATGCAAAGTTTTTTTGTTTTATTGTCTTTTTAAAATAAATAATACAATTAAAAATTACACTAACACATAAAAAAAAAACATCCGACAAAGGCATGTCCTGTGAAAGGGTCTATATTTAAAAAACATGTTTTTAAATTTATTTATTTATGTATTTAACAGTTTTAAAATGTACGGAGTTTCTTTGTTTCAAATCCCTAATAATTAGGAAATTCCTGAGCTTAGGGAGGACCTTCTTTTTTACATGTGTTTTTTTTATTTCATTAAATGACGCTAAATAAATTTAAATAATAATAATATATAAAAAATCCAAATAAATATAAATATGAATTAATAATAAAAATTGAAGCATAAATACAAATGATAAAATATAGCATTAGTCATTAAAAAATGAAACATAAATATAAATTGGAAAATATACCGATAATAATAAAAACTGGAGCATAAATATAAATTTGAAAATATCCCGATAATAATAAAAATTTAAGAACAAATATACATTATAGAATATACCATTTATAATTAAGTCATGAAATATACGTGTAAATACTAGTAATAATAAGAAAATTAATATAAATGTAAATGAATAAATAGAAAAAGTAAAAATAACATATAAATAAAAACAATAAAGAGGTATTTGGCACTTAAAAAGAACACAATTTTTTGTCATGAAAATTATTAACATGATGTAAAAAGGCTACTGGGAGATTACGAAGGATATAACATATGTCCCTATTCTCTGTATGATTTGAAGAGTTATTTTCTCCCTTACAAGCATGGTGGCAGACAAATTCATACAACCTGGAAAAACGTTTCCAATTTTTTTTTTTACATCAATAGTTAGATTAGTATTTCGTTTTTTTTTTTTTATAAAAATAAAAAACTGTGCCTTAAAGAGTATATTAAGGAAAGCATTGAACAATTTTAGAACTATGAAAAATAAAGTGATCAGTATTACGATTCAGGTGCCAGTCCAAGGAAAATAAAAAACTTTATTGTAAAACTTCCTTTAAAAACAAATATTTTACGCCAAACCTTCCCAGGAATCGTACCCGAGATCTCAAGCATGATAGACGAATGCGCGAACGACTACACTGCGAGGCGGATGGTCGGACGGAAAACACTCGTCCAGGACTTTGATTCAGACCACGCATAATACATTTTTTTTAAATGTGAACATTTTTAAAACGAAATTTTTCGCTGACCAATCTTAACATACTATAAGGAAAATAAAATTGAGAAGGAAATGGGGATGGCTAGGCATTTATAAGGCTGCCTGTCATTTGTTGGTTTGAGTGATCACAACATTGACTATTTTGCTTATTGCATGTGATTTCAACATCGCTACAATTTTAAGACTGATTCTGATTTTAGCCTGATTTTTCGCAGTCGAGTTATTTTTCATATGTGACTTTAGTTACACGGTGTATAAAGCGATCACTTAAACAATCCAATGGCAAGCTTTAAGCCCTATAAATTCCTGAACTTCTATAATCCCACCTTATTTTTTTTTCCGTTTTGTGTCGCTATAAAAATATAAAATAAATCGAATGAGTGACAGTTTTTATTTTTATGTTTTTTTATAGAAGAGTTGCATTATTTTTTACCTTGCTTATACTGCCATAAGAAAGAATGACACAACTAACATCTTTTTTGAAAATTAGTTCAATACATATTCATATTTCAACAGAGATAAAGAACATTTCAGAAAAGGTAATATTTTATTTTATTTTATTGAAATAAACGGCACTTAGTGCCTTTTACATATTAGTTACAAATACAATTAAATATACATACATGTAAGCATAAGTAATACAGAGCATTTAAAACAATATTATTAATTAAGAAAGTCTAAGAAATATAAACTATATAAAATAATAAAATATTACTTGTTTTAGAATTATCGATAAAAAAAGATAATTTGGTATTTGAAATACTTTGAACCAGTTTTAAAAAAAAAACTAAGAAAACAATTTTGAATAACATTAAAAAAAATATATATATTATTATTGATAACTAATATTTAGGTAAATAGTATATGTTTATGTATAAAAATATATAATGATGTAAAAAAAATGATTAAGAGAAATATTTTTTACTTATAAATTAATTCAAGAAAAGAAACGAAAAAAGATAAAATGAACACTAATAAAGAAGTTTAAAACAAATTTTCAACAATAGTAACAAATAGTTACCTAGAACTATTACCAATGAAATAAAGAAGAAGAGCCGTTCTATATGTACTAAATTTCATGTGAAATGAGTCACCAATGTCCTGGTACTTATTGCCTAGAGAGTGAAGTCTATTGATGACTGCATTTTTACCATATGATGTCGAAGTATTGTTGCCACAGTGTTGGTAGGTTTGCCAAGTTGTCCTTTTCGGTACATTAAAATTGATTAGTGATAAAAGTGCAGGGGTGTCAAACATAGAATGGATTATTTTATATAAATTTAATAAATCAGTTATAACTCTCCTATCACTTAGTCTTAATAATTTCAAAATAAACAGTAACAAATTATAACTTAAAAATTCAATACCAACACCTAATTTACAATTTATAATTCGTAAAAACTTATTTTTGACCTTTTCAATACAATATTGGTGCCTAGAATAATGAGGAGCCCAGATTGTAGATATAGAAGTCTAGGCATCTACAGGGCTTATGACCTGTCATTGGCTGGTTAAAGTGGCCACTTTACACACTGTGTAAGATTCACCATTCTGCCCATATTTGAACATCTATATTCCTTCAATTCTTTCATCTATTGATGTTTGTGAAGTTAAAGAGCTGAAACCTTTATTTATGCGTATGAGATTCGTGTGATTAAATTATTTCACCTAAATATTCATACTACATCAACGGATGAAAGAATCGAAGGAATATAGATGTTAAAATATGGGCAGAATGGTGAATCTTACACAGTGTGTAAAGTGGCCACTTAAACCAGCCAATGACAGGTCATAAGCCCTGTAGATGCCTAGACCTCTATATTACCTTTTCTGAAATGTTCTTTATCTCTGTTGTAATATGTTTATGTCATCAGCTCCCCAGGGAGTTGAATCCAGTCCTTGTCTACAAAAATTTGGACAAACTCAAAATATTGTTGTTAAATACATATTCGTAATTAGGAAAAATACGCATCTACTATATATACATCTATTTTCCTAAAATAACCACAACTCTATTATTTTCACTAATAAATGAGACTAAACTGCAAAAAGTCTTGAAGATTACTGAGAAGACAGATTAAAATACATATTTGTTCTTCTATTCCGTTTTTGAAAACATCTGAAATGAATGTACTTGCTCGTTTTCCATTAAATTTAAGATCTGCTGGTAATTTCGAAGTATATTGATTATTAGGTCCGCGTTACTAGTTTGAAAAACAGTAAATGGCCAGTAACGTCTATTTCATTTAGTTGAATAGAATCAATTGACATATTATCACTAAAAAAGAAAGAGGTTTACTTAATTACTAAATAAAAAGGGCGTTTCTAGCTAAAAACGCCTTTTCATTGAAATAAAAAGTATTTTCATGTATTTTTTTTACTAAAAAGAAGATGAATATGTTAATTTTTAAATGTAAAACGTAAGGTTTATTAAAATTAATATATATATTCCGTTAGGGCAAACCATAATGCATACTGTCGCAAAAAATTATACTTAATTTTTGTAGTATTTTTCACACAGCGAATTTTTCAATCTCCGAGTTACAAAATATTTATTTTCTCCGTTTATTGTTTTATGTAGAAACGCCCTTCCTTGTTAAGACGGCAGTATAATATTTAAGATTTATATTTCAAAAGAGGATTTTTCTGCAATTATAGGTCTTTTAATTTATCTAAACTGTTGAGATCAGGAAGAATATACTTAAGTGGGCCAATCAGGAACTTCTCAGCATTTAGACATGTTTTAATGAGTGACAGTAACAACAGAGAGGGAAAACATTTTTGAAAAGGGAATAATGAAGTCTAGGCATTTCAAAGGTTTATGATTTGGCATTGGCTGGTTTAAGTGGCCACTTTATACACTGTGCAACATTTACCATTCTATCTTTATTTAATCGTCCATTTTTCATCTGTCCATCTGTTAATTTGTTAGGTAATAAAGTTTAAACAAATTTAGATCTAGGAAAGAAATCCAGCCAGTCTACAAACATTTTTACATATTCAAAACATTGCTGAGTGACGGTTAAGTTTACAGCAAACTTTAAAAATAATATTTTTATCACACTAAACAAAGGTTTATTTGGATACGAAGCAAAGTTAAAATTAAAACATTAACAATATACTTCAATTTAATCTTAATAATCCTTTGACAAATAAATGGACGAAAACTATAAACCCTAATGATAATGAAACATGTAAGTAAATTCATTAATTAAAGTTATGAAAACTGAATTTATAACAAAGGACGAATATTAGAATTTATAGGAACCCTTCATTAGTGGTAGGGCGCACCCTTATCGCAACAAGTTCAAATGAAATATTATGTATATTAGGTGGAGATTTATATTAAAGTAGATTTGATGTTTCTAAGTAGCAATACGAGAGATTTATTTATTTTGAAAATAATAACAGGATCATAACAATGCAAAAAAAACTTTACTAATCTACTAGGGAATAAATTTGAAATATCAAAGGTGGTAGATATTTTGATAGAGATGTAGACGCATATAGAAATCAGCATAATATGCAAGAATCTATTATGGAGGAAATGAAGAGAAATGGACGTTTAAACAAACACAAAATAGTTTTTATTACACGGATTTTAAAGTAAATTTTTTAACCAGTCGATGATTCCTCTACATTCGTGCATCTTATCATAGACGCACGTTCATTATTCCGACTTTTAACATGTCCATCTTCAAGTATTTGTCGGATTTGGTCATGCCATGTAATTTTCTGTCTTCTTCGTTTTCTGCATCCATCAATAATTGAATTGCTTAACTACATGCTCTCGAATTAAGAGACTTATAATCGTCAGTTATATAATCTTATCTAAGTGGGAGGTAGCAAAAGGTTAGGATTAGCTTATCTTTGGCAGCCAGTATCGATGTTACATCGGGTGTACCTCAGAGTGCGCATCTAGCACCTATTCTATTGAATTAATTTGTTAATGATGTAGCGAATGTATTCTCCTTCACTCATTTTTAGCTCCTTGAGGACGGCGATAAAATTCTTGAATAATTAAAAAAAACAAAAAAATTTTTGCTTTCTTTTAATATGTGATATACACCATGAATTGACTCATTTGAGATTAAATTTATTTTCCTTGTTAATTAATGATAAAGCAAGCACATTTTACGATGTTGAATTTCTCATGTT
Organism: Micrasema longulum; assembly: GCF_059751315.1. NCBI lineage: Eukaryota > Metazoa > Arthropoda > Insecta > Trichoptera > Brachycentridae > Micrasema > Micrasema longulum. Next base: position 170,045 of record NW_028278308.1, read on the forward strand.
TGCTGATGACATCAATATATTTAAAACTATTTCAACCATTGACGATTGTTGTTTTCTTCAAGAAAACCTAAATGAATTATTTAAATGGTGTTTTTACAACGAATTGCATCTAAATATTAGCAAATGTCAAACTGTAACTTTTTGCAAGAAACAACAACCTTTGTTAGATGAGTAAAGTAAAAATCAACATGTTTTACTAAACGTATCTGAAATCAAGGATCTAGGTATTGTATTTGATCAAAAACTGTCATTCATACCTCTTATTAATGAGATTACTAATAGAGCAATGAAATCGTTTGCATGTATTTTAAGAACGGTCAAAGATTTCAAATCAGTTTTATTTTCCGAAACTTTGTATGTATCACTTGTCAAGAGCATACTTTAATACAATTCAAGTATCTGGAGCCCATTTTACGGAGTTCATTAGTTAAAACTTAAGAGAGTGCGGAGAATTTTTTTACGTTTTATCAATTACAAGCTATCTATTCCTATTGAATCTTTAAACAATGACTTCTTAATGAATACACTTGATTTGGAAAGTTTATTCAGAAGATGGAAACTGAGCGATTTAATGTTTTTCTTTAAGATAATGTTGGACTCTCCTGACTTGCTAAATATGATTCAATTCTGAATACCTGTTAGGACTACTAGACATAATGTGCCATTTTATATAGATATTGCTGCTATTAATTCACCTATTCCAAAATTGCACAGTCTAGGGAACCAGATCAGTTGTTTTGACACTTTTCACTCTAGCCAAATGAAATTTAAACTTGCTTTTAAAGAAATAATTTAGGATTCTGACTGCTGTATAAGTATTTATGATTATGTGTAAAATGCGAAAAAGAAATATGAAAATAAATACACGTCAAATGCATAAATAAACGTACAACTAAATATATTTTTTTTTTGTTTTTAATTTATTTTTTTTTTTATTTTTTATACTTGACTTTTTAAAAGGTTTCTTTTTTATTTATTTTTTATTTTTATATTTTTTAAAACGGTTGAGAGCCCCTGAGTTCTTAGCAGGAGACAGTTAGTATTATACTAAGGGCTTTATTATACATTGCAACAATACAAAACAAATCAATAACTTATGATTTTTGCAACTTCAAATATACCGCGTTTTCTTTATTTTTTTAAATTTCGATAACACCAATATTTTATTCTTTCAAAATTATGGACTGGCTGTTTTCTACATAACTATGTTAAATTATAATTTATTTACGCATTTAAAAATGAATTTTAAAAAACCTAAGTTTTGATATAAATTTAGAACCGTGTTATTTCGAAAACGTGAAAAAAAAAACAATGTAAAACGAGGTTGAAATGGAATTATTTTTTTTAAATATTTTTTTTATCACAAACCGTGTCGAGGCATTCATTTACGTGATTAAATATATACTTATGATGTCTTAAAAATATAAATAAAATAATACATATTCATACTTAAATCCACACAGATATGACATATATTCATCGAGACACTGTGTGGATACAAATACAAATCACGAAATGCAAAAATAATTTTATATTAACAAGTCTACTGCTTTGGTGGGTGACCATCTCAAGGGTAGTAAAGTTATTTATTTACAACCAACATAATTCAAATCCTGATTTTTGTTAACAAGTCTGACCATTCGAATATTTTATGGGAAAATCCGGTCATTTACGCTATTTTATTTTCCCGATGCTATTTATTTTGCGACAGTTCACAGTAATGTACATTGTTTAAACCAACACTGCAAAATGGCACGAAGCGATGCGATAGTAATTTTATATGCGAAAGTTTCGCGATGCGTTCCTATCTCCCGTGGCCCGTAATGCGATAAAATAAGAGCGACCATTTTCTTTACATTGTCTCCGCCTGGATTTTGGAAGCGCTCCAAATGACCGCCCGAAGTCGCTAACAAAGCTGGAAGGAATTACCACCACGGACTGGAGAATTATTTCTTACCGCGCATCCTTAAAGACTCTCGGAATCACGGGTGGACAAGTTAAATACAATGGGGACAAAAAAGTAACAGCACAATGTAATGTATGAAAAACATAACAAACTTAGGATTTTCAGCGAAAAAGAAAATAAATTAACAATATTTTCAGTATATATGCTTATAGGCAGATAAGATTTCACTCATCGGAGAGTTATTAAGATCTAAATTTATTGCAAAGGGAGGAAAAACAAAAAAGGTTTTAAGCTCTTTTAATACATAAAAGTCAACAAATTAAAGAGTTGAAGAAATGAAAGAGTTGGGGAAATGTGGATGTTTAAACATAGGCAGAATGGCGAATGTTACACAGTGTTAAAGTGGCCATAAGTACTAGCCTATGACAGGTCATAAGCCCTGTAAATGCCTAGACTACCATATTCCCGTCACAAAGACGTTTTTTCTTACTGTTGCAATAAATTTGGTAAATAAATTATTAAAAAAAAAATTTTTTTCGTTGGCAAAAAAACTCCGACCGGATTATTTTTTTGAAAATGGAAATGAAAAAAATGTTGTGTAATAAAGTGGTTCACGAAACAAAGTACTTTTTATTAAGATATATATTAAAAATAGATTAGAACGCTTGGAAATTTTTCAATAATATGTCCATTATGTATAGTATATTTATTTTTAAGTAAATATAAATATTTAAAATGTAAACAATAATTGACTGCTGTGACACATTGCATAAATTTGTTTATTTTAAATCATAATATTGTACACACATAGTATTGCGTGTTGTTTAGATGGTGATATGAAATCGTTGTTCATTATATGTTATTTTGTATTTCTAAATATGTATGCTTACATTTTCCATTACGTTTTATCCTAAAAAGCCGTTGACAAGTGGACAATACAATATTGTTTTATCCAAGAACTCGACTATTGTCCACGTGTTAACAGAAATTTGTGAAAAATATTCCGAGACATCGCCACCGAGATAGACGGGCAGGCTGCTTTCGCGGAACAATAATTACCCGCAATACCGCGCGCGGCCGCATTGTCATCGCTTGAACACGCGCTGACAGGACCTTGTGACAATATCGATTTGCTCGACGTGAACGTGCTACTCCCCCACATTTTTTCTGCCGAAAATGGAGGCAGAAACAAATCCTTTTTATTATTTAGTCCGTTCTTTAAGACTTTTTTCTTTCTTTTTTTCAATACATCTTTTTGAAAACTCGCTCGTAATAAACGCCGTCAAGTATTCATTTTCACGGCCCTCACGTGTGAACTGTGGTCGAATTTTCGTATTGTCCCAGCGTTCTGTCTCCGCGGCCAAGGCTGTTTACGGAGCTGGGACAAGACAATATTGTCATATTCTCTATTTCTTTACAACCTGATGATGTATTTTTACCACGCAGTTACCAAATTAAAGATCTAGGTATTATTTTTTAAGCGAATTTCACGTTTAAGTCCCATATTCCCATTATTATTATTAAGGATAAACTCAAAAAATGTTTGTGTAGTAAAAATGTAAACGCAATTTTTGTTTGTTATTTTTTGTCATGTTTTGTTTTTTCCTATGAATATATTTTTATTTTTATTATTTGTCCCCCTGTCGTTAGAATATAATATTAATTATATAATATCTTAACGAATATGTAAATATGGCTATTTCTGTCCCAAGTTGAGTTTTGATAATGTAATGCATCATATTTAATAATGTAATAAGTAAATACGACTATTTTTGTCCCAAATTGAGTTTTGATCGTGTAATTTATCATATTTAATAATGTAATACATTAAAATGACTATTTCTGTCCCAAATTGTGATTTGATAATGTAATGCATCATATTAAATAATATAATAATTTAATATGACTATATCTGTCCCAAATTGAGTTTTGATTGTGTTATTTGTCATATTTAATAATGTAATACGTTAATATGACTATTTTTGTCCCAAATTGTTATTTGATAATGTAATGCATCAATTTAAATAATATAATAATTTAATAAGACTATTTCTGTCCCAAATTGAGTTTTGATAATGTAATGCACCATATTAAATAATGTAATACGTTAATATGACTATTTCCGTCCCAAATTAAGTTTTGATAATGTAATGCATCATATTTAAAAATGTAATGTGTTATATGATTTACAAATAAACAAAGAAATTACAATAAATTAAATAAATTACAGTCTTAATAAACATTCAAACATTAAAAAGTAAAAACGGCAGAAGATAAGCGGGGATTTAGGAGATACTTTTCCGGCCTCAAATATCATTGCTCGGCAAACAGTCAACAGGGCTCTTTGGAAAAAAACGAGACTGAAATAAGCTTTGAATATAATTTGAAAAAGTTTCATTATTCGCTTTGAAATAATCTACTCGAAAAGAAAGGATTAGCAAAATATTCTTATTCGAAAATACAAGAAAGTCTAAAGCGAAAATGACAGCTATCATTCTTTTGACATAATTGAAATGTTGCCTATGATAACAAATATATTTTGAATACTCTTCATTTATATATAGGGACAAGGTTGTCAATTTTTGTATTATTAAATTTAGAACGTACTATTATTTGGCATATGATTTATTGATCCCTTTTCTTATATTTCTTACTATGAAATTGAGTGAGTTTCTAGAAAACATATCTCAATTATCATTTCAATTATGTTTTTATATATTGATGTAGGTATGTTTTCATTTGTTATTTTTTTAAATTTCTTTTGAATTTTTACACAATTGATGTGAAACTATGTACAATTATGTATAAAATAAATAATACACTGACACTCCGGAACGTGCCTGTGGGCCAGTGGAGTGGCTACATCCATAAATAAATATATATATATATATTGAATGTACCGTACCTATTGTATAAACATTTTTGCTAACTATGTATTTGTATTTTATATTGGATTAAATTATTAAAAAAAAAAAAAATAAAATACATTATTTTTCTGTTGATTTCAATGATACTCTTTTTTGTTTTTTTTTTTAATACTACTATACTTTACTATCATTTTGTTGATTTTGATGATATCATTATCTTGTATATTTAATTATGTGTGATTCTTAATTTATATAATTTATATTTTAAAAATTATTTCGGATTATCTTTTTTGCATTGTATTCTTTGGAATTTTATTATTTATTACTTTTACCTTTTTTTCTAGATTGTTATTCTATTGCATCACATGTCATTATAATTTAACCAAATCCATTTTACTAAGTATTTTTATTGTTATTTATTATGGCTTGTCACGGGCATAGCCTAAAAAGCCTTAATAAGTTTATTTATATTTAAACTAGTGTAATTTTGAATGAATAAATAAATAAATAAATTAATTAATGAATTGAAAATAATAAAAAAATAAAAGTTTTTATACAAAATGACGAGGCTGTATAAATAAAACATAATACTAGTCTTATGTGTACAAATATTTAGACAAAAAAATATTATAAATTCAAAATATTTGTGCAAATAGGTATGTTATCCCATCGCTGGAGTGTTTGGATCCTTTAGAATGACCAATTATTGAGAGAATCTCCTACCGAAACTCGAGGAGTCGTAAACCCGGCTGTAATTTCAGAAATCCGCTAAACTTCAAGTGGTTATCAAAGCAAACGAGCTGGTCGTATATTTAAATAGTGATGTGCGTTACAAAATGTAATGAGCATTATTTAAAAAAAATACACTTTCACTTTTTACACAATAGCACGTTGAAAGGGCAATTTAGTGGTGAATTACAGGAAATAAACAACCAGACTTTAGAAAAAAACCACACAAAATTAACAGAAATATTTAATATAAAATAATGGTAAAAAAGCGATAAAAATAAAAAAGAAAATAATAAATCTATCAGCTGTGGCCAACTGTAACATACAATTTTTCATTCAGTTCATATTCATAAAAAGTCATTTTCAGAAGGAGTGTACACGTCTGGATTTTGTCTAAGAGAAGAGACCATTGCAGGAGACTGCTGCGAGAAATTGCATAGATTTATATACTATTAAGCGCGTTGTCCAGATGACCTTTGAAATATATGTATTTATTTAACTTTTTGTACATAATATTATTTGTACGTTGGCGGGCTTATTGCCAAATGGCAATTTCTTCCAACCAACCAATAAAATAAAAGTATTATTTTTATAATTCAAGTTACAGAACATATTCAATAGAAAATTAAGATAAAAAAGCTAAAGATATATAAAAATATAAATAAACGTAATAAATTACTTTAAATCAAAACTATTACTCAATGGGAAAAGGGAAAAAAGGGAAAGAGGAAAGGAGGAGAGATTAAGGAAGAGAGAGGAGATGTTTCTTCAGACGTGATTTAAACAGAGATAATGTAGTAACATCTTTGATGGTGGATGGGAGATGATTCCACAGTCGAGCCGCATGGACACTATATGAGTTAGAGAAGAAAGAGGAATTGTGGATGAGTATTAAGAGAGCGCCTTGAGAATTAGAACGAAGAGGTAAACCATGAACTGATGAGAGTTGAAATTTTTCACGCAGGTATATAGGAGCGTTAAGACTATAAAGTACAATGAACAGAAGTGAGAGGGAGTGATAGTCTCTCCGCTGTGTAATTTTGAGCCATTTCAGTTGCCTACGATAATCAGAAATGTAGTCATATTTCCTAAGACCAAAAATGTACCTTATGCATGTATTCTGAAGTCGTTCAAGTTTATCGAGTTGCTCACAGCTTAAATCAGTCATGGAAACATCAGCGTAATCTAGAATAAGCAGTATGTAATTAACATTATTTAAAAAAATACGCTTTAACTTTTTTTTTACACAATAGCACGTTGAAAAGGCAATTTAGTGGTGAATTACAGGAAACAAACAATCAGACTTTAGAAAATCACATTTAATTATTGTGATCAATCGCTCTATTTACCTACTCTCCTCTACAGATGCGTATCGTGGCACCTCACTAGGACCCAAAACAGCTATATTCTGAGTTTTGAGAATAGGTGTCTCAGAAGAATCTTAGGTGCGTGGTGGTTTGACTTCGTAAGGATTAAAAAATTCAAGAACAGGCGCAGCAAACTCCGGTGACAACTGTCATCAAGCGGAGGCGATACGGTTGGCTTGGCCACGTGCTGCGGATGCTTCCTAAGAGCCTTAACCACGCTTGCCTACTTTACAAGGCATCAGGTTCTCGACGTCCTGACGTCCACTGCAGACTAATCGTCGGCAGCTCGTGTCAGAACTACGGGACGCGAACCTAATTTGGGAGGATACAAAAAAGCTGGAAGCCGACAGAGATGCTTGGGAAATTTTTGTGGACACCATATGCTCCAACTAGGGAGTGGACATGGAATGACGATGATGATCAATCGCTCACGGGATGCACATTAGTAAATATCCGACGCGATATCCATTCGGGATGTTTCGGAATCTTTCCGAAGTTTCCCGAAGTGGCTTCGTAACTGGAAGACGTGTCGGAAGGACATCTAATTCGTTATTCACCCCGATAATAACCAAAACAAACCAAATTATTATATAAACCATTTATAGCAGAGGCGTGATACGGTGATACTACAATGAAAACGATAATGTTTATATATTTTTTTATTTGAAGTTGCAAATAATTTATTCCATGCCTTTGTTATATACAAAATTTTATCGAATATTAAAATATATATCTTGAAATTGTGTTAAGAAGATTTTAACTTTTCACCTCCGCAGATAAAAATAAAAACAAAATCAGATATTTAAAATGACACAACGAAATATTATGAAAATAGTTATTGATGTTTGACACAGTTATCATTATTATACATATATATATATATATACATAGATATTTGTCTATCTTATTACTAATTATTCTTTTTCAACAAATCAAATCGTAGTCTTTAAAGATCCCCGAAACAAAACTATAAGAAAAGCTGAAAAATGTTTAAAATTAACTTAATTATTGCTGTATGTTGAATGTTTGTCGTTTATAGTGTTAAAAATGAAGAAGTAATCTTAAACACTCGCAAACTTTCTTTCTAATGTTTATGTTGAGTGACGTTAGCAGGCGATACTAAAATAAACCATGCTAATTAATAACGAGCACCTGAGTGATTCCGAATCATTCCAAAAGAAAACATATTTCCGAATAATACCAAAGCATTCTAAGCGAATAATCGTCGGGTATTTACGAATAGTCTCACCGGATCCCCCATGCGTGCGGCAGGCTTTTTAGCTATTGCACCATGGGGGCTGCAAAACATATTCAAATATTTCAATTTTAGAACAATGAAGAACTTCAGCTCTACGGGAAATTAGATAGTCAAAATGTTTTCTTACGCACAGTAAAAAATAGAGCATTAAATCGTACGTCAAAGTATCATTAAAACGTATGAAAAAAAAAATTTCAACAAAAACGAATTACTTTGATCGACGTCACTAGTTTACATTAATCAACCAATGATAAGAAAGTTATGAAAGATTTCCAGGTTACGGTAAGTGAATGGACCGATCGGCAGAACTGACTGAGAAGAAGCGGAAGTACTTGAGACGTCACACGCGGAGTAAATTCAGAAATAAAAAACTTTAAAAAATCAAAGCGACATAAAATTTTCATCTATTAATAAATACTTTTTTTTTTAAAACCACTTCCTTTTTTAAACAGTATAATTATAAGCATAGTTTTACAAGTTATTCTTAAGCCCTGTTAATGCCTTAATTCCCCCACTCTCAATATTTGTTTTATTTCAGTTGTAATATAAATCGATATAAAAAGAATCTGTAATTTTAAATGAAATCTTACGAGGATTAAATTTAAAAACTTACGAGGATACTCGAATAGTAAACAATTAATACACTCATTATAATTTCATTGCGCCCACGTTGAAACGAAACAAAACGAAATATCTACACTTCATAGAGTTTTCACAAAGCGAAATATCTAAATTTTTTTTTGGGGTGTTAAGTTTTTTTTTAAATCCAAAAAAATTCACAAAAAACGAACTTTCGGCCAAGAAAAAAGAAAATGTGAAGAAACTTCTGGAATACTGTATAACAATAATAAAATAATATTATTTGAAATATATTTTGTTATCATTTTATTTGTGCAATTATATATGTAAAAAATATATAGGAGGTAAGTACCTAAATGCGTATATTTACATAGGTACTTATATATGTCAGTAGACATATAATTTTACAAAAAATCTGTTTAAAATGATTTCACGCAATAGTAAACTAATTAAATTCCCAACATTAATCAATTTTCTATACATTCCCATCACAAAAATATGTAGATATTTCTTTTTTGTGAAAATTCGTAAGTTTACTTGAATAAATATATCTACTGATTCTAGTTTGTTGACGTTTAGTATATAAGTAAGAATTTTATATATCTATAAAACGTTATTTTATTTTATTTAAAATCGTAATAGTTTTATTTTCAACATGAAAAAACCTTCTCCTGAAAATTTTACATTTTGTAGATATTTCGCTTTGTTAAAACGGCCCTCAATTACATTATTTATAAAGGTTTAAAAATATATGTAGAGATGCCTGAATGTATGAAGAATGAAAAGAGTTTTAATGAATTTAAAAATAAATGTTATTTCAACAATGTTTTGATAATGTCCAAATGTTTTTGACCGGCAGGATTTCCTCCCTAGGGAGTTACTTAGATCCAAATCTGTGTACATGATAAATGATAAAGTTTTCAGCTATTTTACTTCACAAAAGTCAACAGATGGAAAAGTTGAGGAAATGTGGATGTTTGAATATAAGCAAAATGGTGAATGTTACACAGTGTGTAAAGTGGCCACTTAAACCAGCCAATGACAAGTCGTGAGCCCTGAAAATGCCTGAAACTTCCATATTCCCGTCACAAAGAGGTTTTTTCTTACTGTTGCAATAAATTTGGTAAATAAATTATGTAAAAAAAATTTTTTTTTCATTGGCAAAAAAACTCCGACCGGAGTAAATTTCAATGCATATCTATTTTATTATTTTTTGAAAATGTTTTCCCTCTCTGTTGCAACAGATTTGGAAAAAATATTATGTTTTCTGTAAGATGATATGAATGAATATGTAAGTAAGTGTATATAATAGTTTATATACTATGTAATATAAACTAACTCAAGAAAGAATTTTTTAATATAAAAATAAGCCCTGAAAACCTCTAGATTAGGACATATTATGCATTTAAAATAGTATCGGTTATTCATGTACGAGTTTTTTTATTACTCGGATATGGACATCCCTAGTTCGACTCCAATAACATTGCTTTTCCGATATACGAGGGACAATCAAAAAGCGATCTGAGATATTATTGCTTGGGATTCCTTTTATGAGTGGTATCAGGGGGAATATCTGAAGCTTGATGATACTAGAACAGAAAAGAATAACTAATGACTCATAAATACACCACATGTATTAATATTGATGGAAATGTTCGATTTTCGTTGTTTAAGTTTAAAATTTTCAAAAATAATACATCGAAATTTGACTTTTTTACTAGAGCCAATTAAAGATTTTGACATGATTTTTTACACATTTTTAATATTCTTCATCTTTATATTTATGTTGTTAGTATCATTTAAAGCTGTATCTATCTAATCATGTAGTTTTGTGCTAATTATCACCCAAAAACATAAAACATCACATAAGTAAGTCTCTTTAGCAAAAGATGGCGGTTTTACTTTGAAGTTAGCTACCAAAACGAAAAATGCCAAAAAAGCTGTTGTGCGATTTGGGTCATTTGTAATGCAAATGTAATGTAATGATATCCATGGGAGTCTTTTTCTTTTAAAAAAATATGACCGATTTAAATATCATTTTTGAAATAAAACTAAATTTGTGGCCCTTTCGAATTAAAGCAGCGATATGTACATATTACAAAACAAAATTACGTATATATATTATATGTACAAGTTTTTTTTCGTTTGGTCAAAGGAGTCACGCGTAACTTGCCTAAAAAAATTATAAAACCATACATAAATAAAAGGTAAATTAGTCGTCTAGTAAATATGGAATTCGTCGCCTAGTAGTGTAATGACCATCGCGTTTGCCTACCATGGAGGAGATCTCCGGTACGATTCCTGACATTGATATGAAATATTTATTCAAAGGGTGTTTTTACACTAGAATATTTCATAGTCCCTGGTACTTGAAGCGTAAGACTGATCATCTTACCTTCATGTAACAAAAATGATCAAGATAAGTTGCGATTGGTGTAACAATGTAGTGCCCTATGTACCAATAGGCGCGAAAAGGGTATGACGATGAGTGAATATGGAAGTATATTGGTTAATGTCATTTATTTTGCTAGCATCATGCTAGTATTATTGTTTATGTTTTTTTTAACAGTTTTAAAATTCCTTTATTAATTATTTGTTACCTACTATCTATTTTTTGCTACTATTGTTATTGTTTAATTTGCTTAAGTAATTAGAAATATATGCCTTTAGGTATTAGGTAATTAGTTATATAAATTATATAGTGTAAAAAGATGCCTCGATACGCGCTGTGCCGAGTAAGGTGTTTAAAATATGATTTAATTAATATTTTTTCTCTAAAATGGGGTAGTATGACACTTTTTTTGCCTACGAGAAACAGCGCGGCGCGACGGAGTGGTAAAATAATATTATATATACATAATCCTAAGGTATTTCTAAAATTAAAAATAGATTAAAAAAATACATCCATATATCTCATAAAATTACTGAATTATTTTTAGATGTTGAATAATGCAAGTCATAAATTTCTCATCAAAGTACAATTTGAAAAATTGCAGATATAAAAGAAGATTATAAACGTGACCGTAAATGGGATTTTTATAAGAACTTAAATAGTACGGCATGGTAGGCTGAAGGCGTCGGCGTCGCGACGTAAAGCCGAATTTCATTAACGTCGCCGAAATTTATGGACGTCGTCAGATGCAATTTGAGGGTTAGATTTTACATGGCGTAAAACGAAAATAAACACAAAACAATATTCAGACGGGCGCGGGCGCTTGCAACTTTAAGGGTGTTTCATGAAAGCGATTTTTCATAACTAACAGACAGCAAAAAAGGCTTTGAATTATGAAGTTAGCATAAAAAGCGGCAGAAAGCTTTTCAGAATAAATTATTCGGCGGATTGTCAACAAGTCTAGTATATTCTGACTGCGCGATTAAGTTTTACAAAAGTATGTAATGACAATAAAATAAACAACTTAATAAAGCTTCTTGTACGTAGTGTGGGGATATAATCTGTTGGAAGATTATCCCGATTTGGCATGATTTAATTACAGAAATTTAAAATTATGTAGGCCATGTATATTAAATGCTACGCGATGAAGATCACCTAAATGAAATTTATTTTTCACTAAATGAGTTTACAAAGGCAAGAATAATTTATAATCAAGAGCTATAGAGATTAAAACATCAAGTATTTCGCCGGGAGGCTGTTGGCGTGGAAAAAAAGCGATCTCTCTTATGTTTTTGTTTTATTACGTTTTGACAGCGCCGCCCTAGTTGGTCAGTCTTGCGTTTCGTGCAATGTTCAGGTACACAAGCACCACTGTTATAATTAATATATTATAATAATTACTTAATTATTTATTACACGTTAAAAAAATCAGCTGCCTTAGAAATTAAACCACCCTTTAAACAGATATTTCACATCGACTCTGCCAGGAATAAAACATAACCCGAGACATTGAAAAGCATGGTAGGGAAATGTGACAACCACTACACTACGAGGCCAATTTATCCCCACTCGATTGACTTCATCATCGAATCGAAAACACTCTTCTAGGATTCTGGTTCTAATTCACACGCAGAAATATTTTCTGCATTAATCTGGACACAGACAAAAACTAGCATTTAAAATCAAGCAAAATTGGCGTCCAATAAAAGATGAAAATATAATCAAAGTGTGTGTAGTGTATGTTATTGTAAGGCTGAGAGACATCGGGAAAAAAACAAAGCGCATTCAGCAATTAAATAATAAACAGTTTTGGTGTAGATCTATTCTCGCAAACACGATATATAAAAGGCCTCCTCATCGGATCAATCTCCTGTATACTATTTTAGAATAAACGATAGACAAGAACAATTCCGGCGAATTAATAGAGGTATAAACTTTTCATCATGAGGCCTTATTGCTTAAAAATAGCCACAAATGATCGATATGATGCAGGTCCGCGATAAAAAACGCTATCTTCATCAGTACATATCGAGACGGTGTAAAGTAAAATCGATATTTATTAACGAAAATGTGTACATTTGTACGAAAATTAAAAATATTTTTGTCGGTAACCTATAACTGAACATGTTTAGAAAAAAAATGTATATATATTATTTTTTTCATAAAGTATACTTAATTTGACTTTGAAGACAATATTGAAGATAACTGTGAACTTCCAATTGGAATACGGGCCCAGGTGTTTGCGGCAAACTAATCCCGGGAATTGAAGCTAAAAGGAATAAGGGAAATCAGAGATTTAAAAAAAAATCATAAGTTTTCTTTATTTCATTTTATATGAAAAATAATTTATTTATTATTTATGGTTTATTAAGTTAGTTCATAAAATCTTAAGAACTAATATAAAGTTTTAATAATATTACAATTTTTTTATCAATATTTCTCAATAAGGTATTTTTTCAAATTAATAAGAAATATTTAATTTTTTTCTATTTCCTTTATTTCTTCGGGTAACTCATTTTACAGCTTCAATCCCTTGTACAATGAGTTTTGAGATTCCGTTTTTTTCCTCATTGGTAATCTAATATTTTTTTTACCCCTTGTTTCATATGTAGGACATTGTTGGTTAAATGTTATTATTGTTTTTATTTTATTCATCCCCTTAATTATTTTATGCATAAAAATTGCAACATTATATTTAATTTGTTGCATTACTGTGAGCAAGCCAATTTCTTTGTGCATTCTTTCTACATTAGAATAGATACTTCTTTTGAGTATAATCCTCATTGCCTTATTTTGAAGAATTTGTATATTTTGAATTTCTTCTTCATTACGTAAAAAAAGAATGGAAGAACAGTAATTTCTGTGTCGACATATTCTTGTTTTATATTTATTATTGTTTTATAATAATTGTATGGGGGAGGTAGCAAAAATCGATTACATAAGGAATGGTTTTGTATTTTTAGTATTAAAAAAAGTCCATATTCGATTTCTTTTCTTATTATGTATATCTGGCATATTAAAAGTTTTTTCCTATTTTCTGTTAACCGTACTTCAAATCAGCAAATAAAGTTTTTTTTCAAGACTTGGTTTGTACGTTTTAGACATCGTACAAAGGAATAATAAAAACAATGTAGATTCCATCACGATAGTAAAAAAAAAAAGATCGGTAAAAAATTGAAGATCAAAGGAGTGTATCAGTGAATACTTAGTAGTTGGAAATCAATCGTTAGGGAATAGTAATGCAGACGGTTCTTGAGAGTTGAGAAAAATAATCTTTTACGGAGAAATAACATTTTGAAGTCTGGTAGCTTGCATAAATTTAATGATGTAATGAAATTAAGTTTTGTTAAAAGAGAACTAAAGGCTTCTCTTATTACAACTGAGAAGCTTTATAACAATAAAATATATAAGGTAATTACTGTAAATAAAAAATAAAACTATACAAATTGCAGTGATTATTACCTAATGAGAAAGTTGAGCGCAACAAGAAATTGGATATAAAGAATGTTTTCTTAGGCAGGGTAAAAATTGGAGCATTTAATTTACGACGAAGTTTCTCTAAAATATTTGAAAAAAATAATAAAAATGAACTACTTTGAACAACGTCACCAGTTATCCAAAATCAACCAATGAGAGTGTTGTGACATATTTCTGGGAAGCCAACCCACCAATCAGGACCGTAGAAAACTTGTGATGTCACAGGCGGAAAAATTTTAAAATCGCCAAACGTTGAAAAAATCAAAGAGTTGATAATACGATACACAAACATTAAAAACGATTTTGCTTAGTTTGATAGTTTATTAACAAATAAAAAAAAGCTTTTTCAAAATTTGAAGATTGCTTGCTATACCTGTTATTCTTTCTTTTTTCTATGTATATAAAATCAATATATTGCTGCTCTTACTATAAAGTGCAATTAATTTTGAAGAAGTTTTTTAAATTGACTTAAATTTATTGTCTTATACTTCACTTAAAGATTATTCTCATCGTTTCTTTAAATCCCTTAAAATATTTATGTTTTATGTATATTTATGTTTTTCCTTTTTTTAAATGTTATTACTATTTTATTTTATTTTTACATCTGAGCATGTTTTTCATTCTTTATTTTAATTCTTAACTTTTAATTACTTTTACAAATTTTCTTCATTTTTAATATTATTGCCATTTGTAAATAATAACTACAAACTACAGACTTTAAAATAACTTTTTTTACTTAAATTTAAATTTTTAAACAACTTCCATTTATGTTTTTTTTTACTTCTCTTTTTTGTACTTTCATTGATAACCTTACTTTATAATATAGAAACTTCACTGGTCCTTTAGAGTTAAGTCTAACTGCGTAAAATATAAAACTTTGTAACTGTACTGTATGTTTCCTAAATAAAAGAAAATAAAAAATAAAAATAAAAAAACCACTGAACTTTCTCATTGTGAAGGTATGATTAGGAATCCAGAGCGCTATTCTCGCAGGGGTAGAGAAAAATTCTACTTTTTGCACGCGACTACATTTTTCTTCATATTTGGAAAGACTGATGACAGTCGTGAAAAAAACATAAGTGGCCGGACTTATCACGCGAGTAACGAAACTATTTTAACGTGGAGAGACTATGAAAAGCTTGATGAAATATTTATTCATCCCCGGCTAGAACTTTATTTCTATTTGGTCACTTTACTACCAATATAATGTTAGTATCAATATACTAAAAAGGGCCCAACAAAAATTCTTGAAATGTCGACTACAGGTTAAACCTTAAATACTCTATTATGCAGTATGCTGAAAGTATGCAAACCATATAATGAATTGTCTTCAAAATCTAAGAATAATATAAGACCAGTTATTTTTGTACACATTAATAAACAATAAAATTGATTCCCCTAATCAACTTGAAAGACTTACATTCCGTGTGCCATCTAGGCCGATAAGACAAAATCTTTTGCTTTACACAGACAACGCGTCAACGAACTATTGCAAACAATCTACAATACCTAGAATATGCGAGCAATTTAACTATAGAATTACCGAGGCTAATATTTTTTTATGACAATGAATGTAAATTTATCTCGTAAGTCACAGAAATATTAATAGAAGCAGATATTAAAGTAATTTTATTATTATATAGTACACACCTTTTTCATTTCTTATATTTAACATAATTTAAACTATTGTCTTAACTGTAAACATTTTTTTTTGTATGTGCATGTGTGTCCTCCCCTCATATACAAAGAAATTGACAATATATTTTGTACGTGCAGTTTGTTTACCCAATAAAATAAATAAAAATATTTTGTGAGAGTTGCAATGAATATTTTTCTTTTTTCCATTACTGGTTATAAGTCATCTCTTCAACCACCCGTTTCAACACAATGCATTCAAAGAAGAGTTGATTATTTTTTTCTTCTTTTTTTGTCTACTATTACTACCACCATCACGCCATCTCCGTAAGGGTAAGCAGAGAGGATGGACCGCCACATACGTATATCCTGACACACATTCCTAGTTTCTTCGACATTAAAACATGATCTTTGACTCTGTCTGCTTTTGACATGAACAGACTTAAGATTTTGGTTTATCTGATCATGTCACGTCTTCTTTGGTCGTCATTGTCCTTCGTTACCGTTCATTATTGCCATTTATATATGTTCTACCATTCTTTTGTCACACATTTAGTCTACACGATCAAACCATCTCAGGGACCCGTTCTGATTCTTATTGTTTTAACTGTCTCAGATTTGCATTTTTGCCAGATTTCATCATTCGTTACCCTGTCATACACTGATTTTCCATCCTTCCCTTGATTTTTTATCCTTCTGCCAGTTCCATGTTAAACTACCATACATAAGTGTCAAGACTAAAACTCCGTTGCGCACTGCCAGTCTAGCTTCTATGGACATAAATCAATTAGCAATTACTGTTCTTGATGCGCCGTTCATTTTGTTGCCCGCCTTCACTCTCCTTTTAACATCTTTTGCTACTCAATATTATACGATTTACTATTTTTCAAATATTGCTATTATTTGCTGAAAAACGCAAGAGCTTTCGGGTTAGAGTTTAGATAGCGGGATTTAAAATCAAGATCATAGCAAAAAACGTGTAATCTGAGAGTGCAGAGATTTCTAACATCAAGAGTGTAATAAAATTGCAGAGGAAATAGGAAACGGTCTTACTGCGTAGGCTTACTGATCAAACAGTGAAAAATTGGATAAAATTCCTCAAGATTTAACACACAAAAGTGTTAATGTATCAGAGACTGTTAAAATATTTATGGCTTCAATAAAACTAAGCAATTTGAATACTAAACAGAAAATGAGTTATGCAAATTTCTGTATTTCCTTCTGAAACACACGGGTTTTATCGCACAGAAAGGAATATATTGAAAAAGTTACGCGTTTTTCAAAAAATGTTGACAAAGAGAATGATTTATTTTGGAATATCATTTATGAAAAAAGTGACATTATAGTACAAGAAAAAAAAAAACATATTAAGATATATAAAATAGTATACAAAGAAATGTATCCGTAACAAAGGAAATAATACAGTTCTATAAGTGAAATATTTTTTAATATTATTTATATTGTAGTATACGAGAAAAAACATTATGAAAAAAAAACAAAATTCAAAGTTAACCGTTTGAAACTGGCAGTGTCAAAAAATATTTGATATGAGAAAATAATTTGAAAATATTCGTTTGGAATCTTCAATAGTTTAGAAGTTATTTTTATGTTAGTTCAAAAAATTCATAAGGTCTAAAATAGGTTTTTATTAGCATGGGAAATAAATACCAGTTGCAAATACATACCAAAATCCATTTTATTAAATAATTATTTTAAAAAAATAGATTTAAACATATAAGGTCATAGGCCAGTTGGCAATTGACTTGAAATACTGTAAATAATAGCGGAAAGAATCAAGTGGTCTAATGAGAGTCGAATTTTCAAATTTAAATGCTATTTTTGGCAGGTTTACGAATCGAAACTTAACGGACAAAAATAGAAGCCAAAGAGAAGATTGTAAGCAATTAGGAAACAAGAACCGCATATAACTGTTTGCTTTACTATGGGAAAAATAAAATCGCAAAGTTAGTGTTCGTTTAAGGTTAAGACAAATTTCAAAATTTACAAATTAAATATATATTATATGCAATGTTATTTGTAGTACCATACTATATGGTAAAATGTTAATGTGCGGCCTATTTTATTATTTAAAATGAATATATAAAAATACAATGGAACCTGAGTTCTGCACAAGTGTTTTCGGTTTGACTCTCAGGTAAAAATCCTGAAAAATAAACCGATTAGGAATTGATTGGCCTCGTTATGTAGTCTTTGGCCCATTCGTATACTATGCTTAAGATCCCGATTCCCGACATGAGGCAGTCGAAACTGTTATATTTTATTGACCCTTGACTGGCACCTGAAGCGTAAGACTGATAATTTTGCCTTCGTGTATGGAATGATCTAGACACGCTGCAGTGGAGTTCCACAGTGGGCGGATAAGAAAATGATGAATATTTATGTAAGTGTCTTTATTATTGTTCTTAAGACATATACGTACTACTAATTTACATTTTTACGGCCGTTCAGATGCAATATAAGGGTTTCTGGGTTATTGTGCCGTTCGCACTCTTTCCCGACGTTTCGGAACGCATTACATGGTCGATCTTTAAGGCTGATGTAATGAGTGCCAGTATTCATGTAATCCCATGTACTTGGCATTTATCGCTATATGCGGCTGGTTAATCTGAAATCTAGAATGTTTCAGTCTAAGCTATTATGAAATTTATTAAGTGCTGGGTTAATCGAATCCAGTTTTTTCTGACTGTGCCAAAATTGATAGCTTTACTTATCTGGTTTGGTGACTCTTCAGTCTTAAACGCTCAAGTGAAAATTTACGCCCGTTTCTACCTACGTCCCCCCCCCCGTGGCGTTCGATTTTTCAGGGTACACGAACCTGCAAGGACTTATGAGTTCTTTTTCTGTCATAATTCTAGCTCGGCATCTAATTGTACCTTTTCATTTTAAATATACAGATGATTTGGCTCAATTTAGCCTTTTATCTCGAGTGTTAATTCGAAAACGAATAAAGAACTTTAGTCCTTAAAATGTAACATTATTAGAATGAAAGTTATCAGAAAAAGTGACGACATAACTTTGTAGTAACGCCAAAGGAGTTATTTATATTGACGCACGAAAAAACATTTGTATCTGGCGTGTTAATTTATTTTTTTAATACAATTCTTGAAACGTAAATCAACATTAATCTATAAAATCAGCTTTAAAACTAAAATAAAACTGAAATAAATCTAATTATTAACGACGTTCTTACAAGGTTACATCATTTTGCAAAAACGTTAGAGATGGGACAAATTGATCAATGTAAATTGATCGAATAAAAAAATAGTTCATTTGATGTGGTTCATGAAAAAAGTATAAATGTCTCATTTTTTAGTGAATAATTGTGTTAAAACACTATAATAGGCTTGTTTTTGCGTTTTTTATATCCATTTTTGGAAACAGAGTTTCACGATTGCATGAAATAACTGATAAAATCGATTTGATCAGTGATCAGTAATTTCCCATCACTAATAAATTTGTTTGACAGCTGTTATTCTAATCAAGCTATATTTTAAGGACTATCACAAGCTTCATTCACAATAACAGAGAAAAGACGTTTGGTATTTTTGTCACTTTTTTTTGCTCTTAATTTCCCCTCACCGAATCAAATGAAATTTTACACTCCTACTTTTCTTCTTTCATCTTCCACCTCTCCTGATCACTTTCTTTTTTTTCCTTTCCTACTATTTTCTTTATTTTGTCCCTATTTTTTTGATTATTGAAAAAGTGAAAGTAAATATCAAGAACATTGTTTTAATTACTCATTTTACTGTTCAAACCGTCGCTTTTTTGACTAAAATTAAGTGAAAACATATAATTAGATGGCAGGTTCTAATACGTATTCTATTTTTCTTTATTAGTCTTTAAGTATAAACATTAAAACCTGTACAACAAAACATGAAATTTGAGATTGATTTACTCCTGTTAATTACGTCGAGTTTATTTTTTATTGATATAAGTGGTGAATTACAGTACAGAACACCCAGGCTAACAAAAAATCACGTTTAATTTTTATGTTCTCACCGGGAATCGAATCCAGACCTTAAGTATCTTGGCCAATACATCACGGAGGTCACCGAATAATTTGTATGAATACAATGTAAGACAAGTTCTAATTATATTTCACTAAAATTAAACTAATTTGATTCAATATTACATATTATATATATATAGATTTACCATTTAAGACACATTGTTCATTAAACTAAACATGAAATAATTTCTAAAGTTGGCAGGTACATATTTAAGTTGCTTTAAAAAAACACTTAAAATTTTCAAAAAATTTCTTAAGCACACAAATATATAAAATTTTTACAAAATGTTTTTTATATCGACAATAAATTATTCAGGTGAAGGAGTAAAATAATTCAGTTTTTTTTTTTTTTTAAACTTTATAGGCTTTTCTATTTTAGATGGACGTGATTTTCAGTACGCTGAACCGCCTCACCTTTAGGATCTATCGATGGACATGTACAGTAGAAGGGGTATTTTTTACTGGACAGGGATGCTGTGGGTGGCTGTGACAGGGGACGAAGATACGGGGTGGACAGTGAACATGGACAGGGTGAGGCAGCGGGGAAGAGTAGGTACCAGGAGAACAGGAAATAAGAGCATGTCGCCGAATCGGTACCGTGTTTGCCAGAAGATACACAACTTCCATCACATAATACGCAGCAATACACTTTGGCTTTAGTCCAGGACAGTTCGGAACTTAAATATACGTACCCATTTCCACAGATACAAGTACGTGAAAAATATTCCAGAATTGTCATTTACATTAAAATGACACAAATAAAACACAGAGGTATAAATAAATTAAGCGTTTTTATTAATATCATCAAATTCATAGGTGGTGCTTAGGGCACTGTATATGTAAACCAAACGCAGTGTATTTCGATCATATGTTACATAAAGGTACTGTGATCAGTCCTACGCTTTATGTGCCAGTCCAGAAACAATTAAACATTTTGTTTATTTATTTTATTTTATTTAACTTAATTTTTTATTTTTAAATAATTTTGTTTTATTTTATTTTATTCTATTTTATTCAATTCTTTTTTATTCTATTTTATTTTATTATATTTTATTTTATTATATTTTATCTTATTTTATTTTATTTTATTTTATTTTATTTTATTATTATTATTATTACTATTATTATTATTATTATTTTGTTTTTTTTTTATTTCATTTTATTTTGTTTTTTTTTATTTTAATTTATTTTATTTTATTTTATCTTATTTCATTTTTATTTATTTTATTTTATAAGGTATTTCAACAAAGATACATACCAGGAAACATACAATTTGAAGGTAATTGTTGATACAATTTCACATGCATATAATACATCATATCTTCAATGCAGTTTATACAATACTGAAACAGGTAAAGGAATTAGTGTATTAACTGTTCACAATGAAGTTCTGATGTCGACCTTAATGTCGAGAGCGAAGTATGGAATTGGAAAGACAACGATAAAAGAAGGGTGAACACTGTCAAAATACTATCTCACAGACAAATTTGTGGACTAACTAAGTACAATAGGTGCACAAATTTCGAGATCTGTATATTATATGAATGGGCAGCTAGAGAACGGCTAAAAAGATAAGGTTGCGAATGGCGATAAATGCAGAAATCGAGGAAGACCGACAAAGACATGGTGTGACTCAATCTAAAAAATACTTGAAGATAGACATGTATAGAAATGTCAGAATAATCGTGCGCGCATGAAAAGATGTATGAACATAGATGAAGCAAGGTCTGTATGACAATACAGAGTGATATGGCATTATATCCGCTCTGCCTGCCCCCATGGGAAAACGGCATGATGGTTTGTTTTGTGTGTTTGATATAACCTTTAAAATAAGTATTTAATGTCCACCCTGCCAAAGTGGTCTTGATCAAAAAAATAAATAAATGATTTTGTGAATAAAATGGATTGTAAAAATCAGCGACTTTCAACCTGTGGATCGCGACACTCTGGTGAGTCGTTGAGCCTTTCTAGGGGGGTCACGGGCCCAAACAATGCAAAATACTTTTGGCACTTAAACCAGCCAATGATAGGTCGTAAGCCTTGTAAATGCTTAGACAAGCATATTTCCTATTAAATGTAAAGGATGAAAAACTGGCATCCTGGGGGGGGGAGGGTACTTCCAGATCCTAAGAAATCGGTCGCTCCTTCCTCCCCCGCCTCAAGACCAAAAACTTTTGCATTGCTCATGACTGCGACCCTTCCAAACAAGGCAAAAGCTGGTCCCGGGGGTGGGTTTGCATGTTTTTTATTACTCGTAAAGGGGTCGCAAATTCATAAAGGTTGAACACTAGTTTATACGAATGGAAGTTTCTTGAATTTTATGAAAATTTTTAAAATTTTAAAAAAGATTGCTAAAACTTAGTACAGAACAGGTTAGAACTATTGTCGACGTGAGATCGCTTTAGTTTGTTGGGGAATCCGTTAAACTAAACATTAAGTATGCAAAGAATTCCTTGCACAGGTTAAAGAAGCGGCTACAGGGTTTAAACTTCTTATCAAATTCAAATGGCTTCCGTAAAGAAAGTAAATATCGCCAAGGGTATCAAGAAGAGGGTTCACACTTGTAAAGGGAACAAATCGAAAAAGAATAAAATCGATGGCTCAGTTCCATAAAGCTTTAACTAGAAATTAATAGTTTTGAGAAATGGCTGACCAACGTTTTGACTGTTTGAAATTGATTTGAAACAACTAATTTATGTATGTCATATTAATAAAAGGTTATGAGGTATACATATATATATCTTTAATATAATATAAACACAATGGTTACTAGTTTTAAGAGTAAAGTTGTTTATGCAAATATAAAAGTTATGGAGCTGAGAGATTGTAAAGTTTATTTATTTCCATATGATAATATCTGTCTGAGAGAAAACCGATGATTTGTAAGAGTTATTTATACCTTTGTAGAATTGAAAAGGAGTGATCTTTTAATATAATAGGCAATATAACTTAAAAGGGATTATTAGCAAAGGCCTGATAAAGCTCAGCGGAAATCAAGTGAGGGTTGTCACTAGAGCCCTTAGGGATAGCGCACATTGAGCCACGGGTGGCGACCACTAGACGCGATCACTAGTGGCTCAGTCAAGCAACTAGACGTGGTCACCAATCGCAGCCGCTAGTGGCTTAATAGTGGCCACTAGTCGCCGCCACTTAGCCACTACTTTTGACTTAATTCCGTTCATTTCCGTCAAGAGTAAGTCCTCAATAGCAGGGCGCTCTTTTATATCAGAGATAAAAATATCTGCGTTAAAATCGGCCGATATCGTGACGAGCATTCGGTACAATAGTTGGAATGATATAAACTTTAAAGTAAGTTTAATGCAACCCGTCGATGGGAGGATTGCTCTCCCAAAACTTCTTGTAAAATAATTTAATTGTGTTACACAAATAACAAAGTTTTATTTTCGTGTACGTGTATTTAGTAAGTAAATATGCGTTAAAAATGCATTTTCTACGCGCATTTTTGCGTTCAGAATACCACCCTAGCACTAACTAAACAACCAGATAGGTCGTAAGTCGACTATGGAATCATCTCCCATCCACTATTAAAGATACACATCTCCTTTTTCTTCCTTAATATCTCCTCTTTTCCTCTTTTGTCTTTATTCATTTGTTGCATTAAGTAATAGTATTGATTTAAGGTAATTAACTAATATAAATAAATAGGTTTTTCTATTTTTGTACATCTTAAGCTTATTTTATTTTCAGTTAATTATGTTTTGTAACTTGAATTATATGAGTATTTTTAAAAATTTTATTGGTTATTGGAAGAAATTGCCATTTGGCAATAAGCCCGCCAATGCACAATTTGCATTATGCACAAAAAAAAGAAAAATGTAAGCCCTGTAAGTTAATATACTTCAATATTTTATTTTATAAAATGCTCTCCATAATATATGTTGTAATACGTTTTTTTCATAATTCTCTAGAAGATGAAATTCAGCCTTTGTCTACAAACATTTGGACTAACTTAAAATATTGTTGACACTATATACTTTTATATGAAAGAGATAAATAAAAAAAACGAAATAATTATGATTGGTACAAATTTAATCCTGCACATGTTTATCCATTTTTCTTTCAATATTGCTAAAAAAATACTCATTGTGGATTCTCTTAAAGAAAACGTTTAAAACATTCCACACTATTAAAAGGATACTTCATTATTTTTATAAAGTTCAAGAAAAAACATTAATTTAATAAATGTCAGAATGCACTTACGTAGTTGGCAATGAGATCAGGATGGTCCATTTCTAATCCATCATCCAAGATGGCGACCACAACCCCCTTCCCCGTAATCCCCTCTCTCCAGGCAGGGATAACATTCATGTCCAAACCACCCCCTCGATGCTGAAATTGATAAAAAGAGCAAAATTAGAAAATACACTTCACAAAATGTTTTGGCTATAATTTGAGACAATGAAATTAATGCAGTTATAAGGAGAAACGTAATGTTTTTGTAGAAAGCAAGGGCCGTTGTTTATATTATTATGTATTCATAATTGGAAATAGAAAACTAGAGTACCAACCCCCCAGGCCTTATGTAGCTGCAAGACTTGTTGGGATATTAATTATAAGGCGCCCTTGAGGCGAGTTTCACAAAAATGGAAATATAAAGACGGTACAGAATAACAATAACAATGGTGTAATAAGACAAAGCAGCTATTATAATAACAATAAAAGCAATTTTTATATTTTAATATCATACAAATCCTTAAATTCTGGGTATCAAGTTTTGAAAAAATACACACAAATCACCACGCTGTGGGGGTACAATAAAAGCCTTCTTCACTTACCCGAATCTGTTCTAGAGGTATCCTGGCATCTTTTCAGATCCGTACATAGCAAAAACTATTTTTTTGCTTTAACAAACAGTCAATTACTTTATTTTATTAATATTATTTAGAATTTACATTTACTGTTTTCAACGCCCTTATCACCGTCAATGCACCTCAGCGTATACGGTAAAAATTGTCTGTCACCATAAATATGATTTTCCAATTTCGACGATGGTAGGGTATGTTAGTTCATTAGCTTGTTAGTAATCCGAGAGAACTAAGCTCGAGCGGGTAACACCAGAGCCTTTGTAAACCCTCCGCCGGCCATTATGTAACAGTACATACAAAGTGACATTTTTACGTTTTTTTGCCTGTTTTAAAGAAACCCTGATTCAGAATTATATACAAAATTTAAATCTACCAAGCCTAAAGAAAAAACCAAAGTCCATAAATCCATTATATTCCCAGAATCAACTTATTCAAACCAAGAACTAAGCATCAACCTATAAAAACATTCCTCATGGTCGAATTTGTTCAAGTTATTTCACTGCCCGTTCGCTCCACATATCTAAATTAAAGCAGCACTCATTTTTTAAATCAGAATTGTTTTAAAGAAACACGAACATTGTAAACTATTTGCAAAGTAAGTACTGGACTTATTTACTTGTGGTTTTTTCGGAATTTACATTGCGTTTTTTTTTCTGGCAACACATTTTTTTTTGTTTTGTTTGATTCACTGCTAGAAAACATTTTATGATAAACTACTTGTTCGCAGCTTTCGAAATTCTGTCATCCAAGGGAGCTATTTTCAATAAGCATTAAGATACTCGTACATATTTTTTTATTATTATATATAAAGGTATAAATATTTATAGTTATTGTGTACATCTGTTTTTTTCATTTCATTATGTAAACAAAATTTTTTTTATCATTACCAACACATATCTGCACCTAATAGTGCATAGAGCACGGTATTGGTTTATCAACCACAACGTATCTTGGTCACTATTGTTAGATGAAGGTAAGATGATCAGTCTTACGCTTTGCTTTAGGTGCCAGTCCATGGTATATGAAATGTAAGTGCGAAAAAACACTTTTCTGAATAAATATTTCATGTAAACCACGTCGGAAATCGAATTCGAGACCTCTCGCATGGCAGGCAGATTAGACCACGGGGTTACAGAAAATTAGAAAAGAAAAAAGAACAATCGTTAGCGTTTACGTTTTCCACGGGTAATAAATAAAAATACCGAATGCACACACCCAGTCATCCACATACACGCGTAAGAACGCATACACATACACACATAAATACGCACATTTAATTAATTAATTGTGGATAACTTATATAGCGCCATTTTCGTAATAAAATACCTCAAGGGCGCTTTACATGGTGATTCTATTGTTAAGTTAATTTAATTGAAGCTTTTAAATTTGTAATTTAATTAAAATAATTTATTTTAAAATAATTTATTTTGTTGTCACGTGCTACGGATTTATTCAAATGATTTAGAGAACAAGTGGGTTTTAAGTTTTTTCCGAAACATCACTTCACTTTCACAGCCTCGCACCTCTGCTGGGAGAGCATTCCATGCCATAGGGCCTGCGACCGCAAATGCGCGTTCACCAAATTTAGTGCGCTGTTTGCGTAGAGGTATAATAACTTTTCCTCTCGCCGTAGACGTAGCTGATCTAAGCGTGAGACGCCTGTCAGCTAGTTCATCTGGAATGCATAGTTCCCTTAGATATTCCGGAGCCGAGTTGTGCAGTGACTTATACATAAGCCACATGCATTCATAATCATCATTAACATGAAAGATCTTCAAGTGAAAAATAAGAACTGAAGATCTTCCAGATACTTTTTAGTGCCTGTTTATAAACAAATTTGTAAAATATAAATAAAACAAACGTAATATAAACCTGTAATAAAAAAAAAGTGTGTCCCACCGAAAAGTCTTTTGACTTAGTGGGTAACAAATTCTTATATGTATTTTTTAATTATTAAATAAACGCTGCTCTGCAGCACTGAAATTGAAAACATTTACATACACATGTACAAATAAAACACACGCAAACACGTGAATATATAAAACATGTATTTCATGCGGTGCATGTACACATTATGAACCACGCAGTACAGTACATGCAGCAAACATTTCAAATAATCAACTCTGAATGCATACTGTGTTTGAAATAAAAAATGAGGATAATAATATGATTTATGAAAATATTTATATACAATAATAAGAAGGGCGTGAAGAATACAAAGAAAAAAAGGAGAAGAAATTTATTATAAGAAATGAGAAGCAGTCAGGAATCCCTGAATATAACACCCAAAATAGCAACGCGCATACAAACGGTACTGCTCAAAGTGACAAATTTTCTTCTGGAATTTATTTCAGTATATTTTTACTACTTCGAGATTATTAACAGACTGTCGTTTGTCACGACAGTAAACGTAAATATTGTATAATTGCATTCCTTTATAAGACTCGCGTCGAAGTCAACATTATTCTTGTACATTATGGTTTTCCGTAATTTACAATAGGGTATTTTCAAAGATCGGAAATCACGTTGAAAGTAAATACATATGTTAAATGCTTAGATAGAAATTTAACGAGAGCTGATAAAAAATATGGTAAATGAACATTCATAGCAGCAACTGCTAAAACTACATCCATTCGCAGCAATAAGTCCGATAGCCTGATCCGTTGAGATAGTCAGTGTCAAGTTTGAATAAGTTGTGACTTGTCAGTTTGTCAGTCAGCTTCCAGAGCCGGAAGAGTGAGGTCGTGTTTACCGCGTATGCCGTGCATCGTGGATTTTGAACAACGACTTAACCCCTTACCACATGCAAAGCCATATCTGGCTTAAAGTATAAAAAATTATACGTATTCTTTCTGTTCTCAAGAAAGATGCGTCAGCATGTTATAAGTGCATGAAGTGCCAAATATGGCCAAGTTATGTGCGTGTACGGCTACATATACGGCCCAATTTATTTTAACAAACAATTTTTTTATTGAAAAAAAAATAAAAAAATAGATCATTCCGAGTCTTCTCCATAACATTTTTTTTCCGAACCGATTTAAAAAAAAAAAAAATGCTGAGTTTTGTTTTAAATGGCAAATAAGTTCCAAGGAAGCCCAGGAAACGTTGGAATCAGCGTGTAACGATAACGTGATAACTCTGAAGACTGTTTACAAGTGGTATGAGCTATTTAAAAGCGGAAATTAAACAACTGAAGACGAGCAACGGTCAAGACCTCCTTTGAATTCAAAAACAGATGAAAACGTGCAAAAAGTGACAAAAATAATTCATTCAAGCAGGAGATTGTCTATTCGAGAGCTTACCTCTTATTAGAGCTAAAACTTTTATTGACTAAACGAGTGAGTGCAAAATTTGTCCCAAAACTTTGTGTCTGAGCGAGTTTTCGGCCAAAAAAAAGGTTCCTGTCTGCCCACATCCACCTTGATATTCGGATTTTAGCACCATGTAACTTCTGGCTCTTCTCAACAATAGAATTCATGCTATAAAGAAAACGTTTTAACACTATTCCCGACACTGATAGAGCCACCATGGATTGAATCGTTTATCGCTCCCCAAACGCTAAATCAAATGAATTTATGGAATATTTTGACGAATGGTGCCAACACAATATCAAAGAAAGGCAATTAAATGTCATTACCGGAGATTTTATCATAAATGTAAAGAATGAGGAAGACAGTAATACAAAAAACAGAATTTTAAAACTCATTGTACAAGGGATTGAAGCTGTACAATGAGTTACCCGAAGAAATAAAGGAAATATAAAAAATTGAAATATCTCATATTAATTTGAAAAAATTGAGAAATTTTGATTAAAAAAATGTAATATTATTAAAAGTTTATATTAGTTCTTAAGAAGTTATGAACTAACTTAATAAAGCATAAACGAATAAATATATAACAACGGAGCAGCTGAAGGCCCTTTCTAAAGAAAGCTTCCAGAAATGCCTTCAATCATGAAATCAACGTTGGGATAAGTGCTTCGCTAGCCAAAGAGAGTACTTTGGAGGAGATTTATTCAAATTGGATGCACACTTATGACTTTATTTGCAATAAAATTATTCACCCTTTTTTATATCAGTTTGTGTATATGAGTAACTCTCAATGTATGAAAATTAAGTTTTCATCCGTAATCCGTAATTGAGTTAAAAAACGAGTAAAAAAAAGGGGGCTCACTTTCATGTCACACGTCATGCCCGACCAGTGCGCTTCTAATAACATTGCGTACATTTATGGCGCAGTAACGTAATACGTGTCGTATGTCTCATAGGGAGCGAAACCTCGTTTACAGGTAATTAAATATGCGTATTTAAAACCACCATAGAAAATTTATCGTACTGTAATTTGCTTATTTGTTTATAGAAAATGATAATTGTAGCCGTGGATTATAAGGAGACATGAATATAAAGTGTCCTCTGCGGTGCTATTCTGAACCGCTCTCGCGACTTTAAAAAAAATCTTATTTCGTGTATTTACATACAAAATACGCGAGATAAAAGCTTTTTCTACGGCCGCGAGAGCGTTTGAAATATCAACCCTAGGCCCCGATTACAATGGGAATTTAACATTTATCTACAAAGTAAAATTAAGTTTTCTGTAGAAAAAGCAAAATATGAATACATTTTTTTTCTTTTAGACATGTTCAATTATAGGTTACCGACGAAGATACGTTAAATTTTTATGCAAATATACTCATTTTCGTACACAAATATTAGTTTTTCTTCATATACAGTCGAAGATAACTCTGTTAACTTCCTATTGTAATTGGGGCCCTGGTTAGGTTAGTCGCTAACTAACACGACTCAGACCGTTTTAGAAAGATTTTTTTTTTCAGTAATTAAATGTAGGTTATTTTATATTGATATAGAAAGACAGTTATTGAAAATATAAATATGACTACGTAGGTAAAAAAAAAACAACTAACTAAATATAAGAATTAAATAATCCTCAATGAGTATCAAGAAAAACAAACGTTTTTATAACGTAACCAGAAGCACCCACGTGTTTTGAAAAAAGATTATTTAATATTTGTATAAAATACGACAAATTAATAAATGATGCATCCCTAAAATACAAATATTCTGGGTTGGTGATATTTTTTCATTAACACAGTAAAATTGATAATTTATTCATTAACCTGAAAGCAATCAATCAAAATGATACAAAAAGAAATGAATATCAAACACAAATGCGAAGTTAAGTGAAAAATATTAGCTGTTTTTCATTATGAAAAATATACTTATCAGCGCAAATTCATCAGAAAGGCCCACGCAGACAATCTACATTTTGACCGATTAAATTCCTCAAAACATATTTCAGAGTTTTCAAATTCAGATACTTGCAACAATAAAAAAACCTACATACAGTAAAACCCTATACTACTTCAAACTAAAACCTTATTTATAAATAATAAAAAACAATATTCCTCAAAAACCCGCATAAAAGGACACCTAAAATTTGCCAAGAGTATTTTTTTAACAATGATAATTGGAAAAAAAAAATTCTTTCATCGACAATGTTTTGAGTATGTCCAAATAAATTTGGTAAAAAACATTGTTGAAAACCGGTAAAAGAAGAAGTTTACAAAATTGGAAAATTGTTTTCAGGCGTTGCCTAGTAGATGAATTGGTTCAGCCGGAGGAATCTCACCCGCATGATAAAGGTATCAGCTCTTTTAACTAACAAACTAACTTGTATATGTAACTTACGAATAAAAAAATGTATACACGACTCTGCCTCTGACTAGAACATCCCAGTAGCCAGATGAATTAAGCCACAAAAAGAAAAAGAAGACATAGAGGCCTGAAGGTTGTTTGTAGACACAATATGCTCTAACTAGAGAGCGGACATGGAATGATTATGATGATGATGGGATATTATTTATTTTATTTTAAGGTTGGTTTGAATCGGTGTGGTTTAAAAATATAAGATTTTTTCATCAAACTTCACATATTGTATTCAGATGAAATTTATACGAAAATCTCAGCGCTCCATGTATGATTTGTTTGTCATTCTGTAATGCTTGGCGAATGAACTCTGTTTTACGCATTGCACGATCCTTTTAAGAACGCTGTCTCTCTTGCACTCTTGAAGAATTTGCTTTTCATATTCATATTTAAAAAACATAAAAACTGCGGTTATCGACGCTGACGGAAAATCGGTCGTGCGCAACAGTCCTAAATTCACAAACACTTGTCAGAATTGAAAATGTTTATTCCGTGAACATAAACAGTTTACGTTAGCGAAATTGGGAAATATATTTCTGGACATTAAACACTCCTACACTCGATTCGTATGTAAAATTAATGGACCTTCGTATTGTTTATTTAATATTGTTTTACCAGTGAAAGCAACATTAAACAGTTATTTGGTTGCCGAATACTCAACTTTAGAAATAGTGGGAATTGAAAAGTGTTATTCGATGAGTTAACCAAATACTTGTTAGCAAATTACTAACAATACGAGGTGTGTTCAGAAAATAACAAGAATTTTTAAACTTCGCGGGTTTGGAGAGTTCGGTTGTCAATTTTTATTATGTTGGCTTACATGCCCCTGAAGTATGCTAAAATTTTGAGCTGTATTTCTTATTTACTTTGTCTATGGCAGCCGCTAAGGTAAGACGTGTTTGGCGTGCTCGAGGATTTTCGTCTTGGCCATCCAGAATGCCTCCACTGGGACGATTGAGCCTTTGTTTCGACGTCATATCCGTAAACCCGTGTTTTGTCACCTGTTATAATACGTTTAAGTAATTCTGCATTGTCGTTGACTTCATTTAGTGACACCTGAGCAACTTCCATTCGCCGCTGTTTTTGTTCGAAATTAAAAAAATTGGAACAAATTTTGCCGCCACGCGTTTTATACCCAAAACATTAAAAAAATATATATGGCATGAGCCAATCAATATGCCAACATAATTAGCGACTTCTCTGATTGTGATTCGGCAATTACAAATAAATCAATAATAAAATGAAATGTTTTTTTTTCAGAATACGGTTTTGAAATTTAACATACTTTAAAAAAATACAATTTATAATATTTCTTGATTTAAATTTTAACAAAAAGGTTTCAAACTTTTTACCTAGATCTTTCTTGTACCATTTTTAATATAACTACAAGTTGTAAATAATATATTTTTTTAATACTTACGCACCCACACACATGCACCCTCTCCCTCATTCATTCCCACATACACACATTCACATACACATGAATACAAACGTCACACACATACAATTACGTAAATCTTTTCATATATATTATGTGTCATTAGATTTACAGTGGATTTTTTTAATTGGCTCTAGTATTGTTAATATTTTTCTACTTATTTTGTTTATGTAATAGCTGTAAAAATCCCAAATAAAATAAAATAAATAAATTCATAACCATTTTTTTTATTTATTCAAATTTTTGTCTTACAAACTGTAGTAAAAAAATAAAACAATGTGACATCACTGGGGTTACCCGCGCTGAGGACACTTAACAATATACTTTTAAAATAATGTATTTTTACATTTGAGAATAAATAAAGAAGATTAACTTAATAAACAGAAATAATTAAGAAAAATTTCATTAACTTTTTCCCATCGGTTGTTGATGCGCTGGGGCGTCCAGTCCAGATCGTTCGTAATCTTCAACGTCTTTACGGCCATCTTGGAAACGCTTATACCACTCGGAAACTCTTCATTTACTCATGGCAGACTCACTATAGGTCTGTTTTAACATTTCACACACTTTTAATTTATTTTTTACTATAAATAAAGCATATAATACATAAAGTACATATTATACTCCCAGGAGTTATTAAAAAAAAATCATTTGGGACCGAACTTATAAAAAATCATTTTGTGACAAAACATAATATCAATCATCCGAAATAGTAATAAAACATAATATTAAAAAAATAAAACAGTACTTTACACCATCTATATAAATTACATTGATAACTATCACTATCAAAAAGATTAAAGTAATATTTTTTAATTGCGACAATTTTGTATTTTTCATTTTATTTTTTTAATAGACTTTTCGTGTTTTCGCTCATCGGGCAGTTTATTAAATTCGGAACTGCCAATATTTTCCAAAGACCTTCTGCCGAACTTCGTTGAGCAAAACTTAGACACATGAAGATTCCCTGAGTAACGGTATTGTAATTGTTAATATCATGACCAAATGTGTATTTTAAATTTGTGTGAGCAGAAAAGTTTATGATATTCAAAATAGTATTAGTTATGTCATGCAGGGGCATCACCTTGAAAGGAAGTATTTTTGTATGTCGGTAGATATCCTTGATATGTAATCCCATTTTAGTCCAAGAATGTTTCTCAGAGCTCTGTTCTGAAGAACTTGTATTTCCGAGATCTGATTTTTGCTCGAAAAACCTTATTTACAACATGATAGATAGGATAGATGGTAATGTATCATAGCGTAGTAGACGGCAAATAAAACGGAATGAGAAAGCAAGCCACGAAGTCTATGCAATACGCCAGTTACGAGTGCTATTTTTTATTTAACATGTTCAAATTGGTAGCTCCATGAAAGTTTGGAACCAATAAATAGTCCTAAGTATTTAGTAAAATTGGTATTTTCAATATAGCTAGGTTCGGGATAAATATTGATATTTGAGTCCTGTTTGTTCCCAAAAATCATAAACGATGTTTTTTTAACATTCAGACTTAATTTATTTAATCTCATTCAGTCAGCTAGACTATTGAAATCTGTCTCCATTATGTTACACAGACAAAGTAAACAATAAAAGCAACTGAATTTTTTAGTATACTTCAGGAGCATGTATACCAACATATTTAAAAAAAAAATGACAATAGGACTTTCCGAATCCGCGAAATTTAAAAACTCCCGTTATTTTCTGAACACACCACACATATAGTACAAACGTAGCATTTTTTTGTGTAACTTCGCATAGTTTAAACCTTTGATCTCTGAACATAGATTAAGTAGAGTTTCTGAACGTTTTCCTTTTGAATTATCTTTTTTATAGCTTGAAAACAAATATGCATATTTTTGTTTGTTTTATTTTTAAATTGCACAAATAAAAAAACCGTGGTACATATTTGTTTATCATTTGTAAATTTGTCAGAGAATTTCAATTTTAAAAAATCTGTTATTTTTCTAATACAATATAGGTATTTACATAAACAAATTAAAAACCAACATTATTAGCAAACAAAAAAAATGCTAAAAAAACTTGCTATTACGATTATAATATTGCAGTTTGTAAAGAAGTAGCAATTTTACGCAGCCAAACGGGTGACAGCTTTACGCAAAACCGATCCCAGGAGTAATTTTTTGGATTTAATTACTTCAAAATGGCCGAAACTATTTAAAAACGTGCGAAAATGTACCCTCATTGATTAGTTACATCAAATTCATTATCATATAAGAAATATATGAGGGTTTTAGAAGCAAACTTAGCAATTTCCACCAAAAACGGAAAATTAGTTATTGATGCCAAAATAACATAAAAACCTACCTACCTAAATAATAGCGTAATTCAAAACCGTCTCTAAAGATTTCAATTATACTACTTGACACCGCAAACGAAGCATTCTCCATTGAGTAAAGCTAGGGTTTCCTAGGACAGCGGTGCCCGTATCTTAACGGCCGTAGTGAACGGTGATGCGGTGAGCAGCCGTCGTAACGGTGACTAGAGAGTGGTTTCCTAGGAAAACGGTGTTATCAACATCCTAGGAAACCACTCTCTAGTCACCGCTACGACGGCTGTCCACCGCATCACCGCACCGTTCACTACGGCCGTTAAGATACGGGCGCCGCTGTCCTAGGAAACCCTACCTTAAGTGAATCAAAATTTAACGTAGTTATGCAGAAAGCAGCCAGCCATAGAAAAATATATCTGAGATAATACCACTTTTGTGAAAAGAGTCAATTATCAAATCTTCACAACAGTTGGAAGGTTTTTGACTTAAACAAATAATAAACAATGTAAACATATGTTTTTTTAAAAGACAAACAAGAATTTAATTACGTATTTGACCAGTTTTTGTGATTTTTAAAGAACCGTAAGATTTTTCTAGTGCTGTGGGTGGTTTCTGCGAATTACAAAAATGGCAATCTACACTGTTTTCAGAAGGTGATTAATACATTTTTTTGTATAAAAGCGGTCTAGCTGTTTTTGCAAAACATAGAATTGGCCTTAAGCTAGGGGTTCCTAGGACAGCGGTGCCCGTATCTTAACGGCCGTAGTGAACGATAATGCGGTAGACAGCCGTCGTAACGATGATTAGAGAGCGGTTTCCTCAGAAAACAGTGTTATCAACAACAATCTAGGAAACCACTCTCTAATCACCGTTACGACGGCTGTCCAGCGCATCACCATTCACTACGGCCGGTAAGATACGGGCACCGCTGTCCCAGGAAACCCTAGCTTTACTGCACCCAATAACGTCAATATCTCATTTTTCCAAAATTGTGGACTGGCTGCTTTCTGCATAACTACGTTCAATTAGAAATCTCACAAATTTTTTTTTGAGTTTTTCGTTTAAAAAATATCTTGGTACTTCAATGGAGATTTCTAAGTTTGCTTCTAATAGCCTCATATGAAGTATTTTGCAACACAACAAATTTATACTGTCAGGGAGCAAAGAGTTGAAGAACGAACTTTTTAAAAACGTAAAACCAATAATTTTATCAATATGTTTCATTCCTGAAGATGGCTCCTGCAATGGTAGCCGAAATGTCGAAACAAATCCAACACACACGGCATCACCCAAAAAAGAAACATATTTATAACGGTGACCGTGAAAACCTTCGCACCTATTTTTCAATATTTTTATAGAAATTCAGATTATCGCAATGGGTTAAGATTATATTCTTAAAATATTTAAACAAAAATTTCCAAAATATTTTAATTTGTGAAGAACTTGGAGTTAATAATATTGCTTTTGATAATTCAGAGAATGTCTAATCTATTATCTTTTATAAATAACGAAAGAATTGATTGAATTTGTATATTTAATTTATAAATTTAAAAAAAAACATTTTAAAATTGTTACAAAGGCGGTCAAATTACCATTTTGTTTCCTTTTTTACTTGTTTCTTATCTTTCTCCTTTACAAGATACGAGTAGCATCGCCTTTGAAGCAACTTTGAATAATGTTTTATTTATTTGACGCGAAACAAAAATATTCCCTGCTAGATTTAACGCTTTCATAAAAGTTCTACAGAAAATTCGACTCGCAATTTTATGCTCTTCCTAGAATGCATTTGTAACAAAAGAATCAAAGGCGAGAAGGATTCTCAAATATAAGGAAAATGTAACGAAATACAAAATGGAGAGGCAAAATATATATGCAAATTATTAGAGATGCCACAAATATTCGGCTACTATTCGGTATTCGGCCTATTCGGCTACTTTTTTAAATATTCGGTATTCGGCCGAATATCGAATGCCAAATCATGAAAAAACAGGCACATACTAAAAAAAAAAAATACCTTTTTTAATCACAAATTATAACAATATTTTGAGTCTGTCCAAATGTTTGTAGACAAAATACTGGATTTCACCCCCTAGAGAGTCATTAAGATTAACAAATTACAACAGGGATGGAGAACATTTTAATTGAGGAAATGTGGAAGTCTAGGCATTTACAGGGCTCACGACCTGTCGTTGACTGATTAACTTCACAAAATCAACAGATGGAAGAATTGAAGAACTATGGATGTTCGAACATAGGAAAAATGGTGAATGTTACACATAGTAACATTTATAGTAGTAGTATTTATTTAACATAGTAGTATTTATTTTTTATTATTATGTTGACTTTGTAAAATAACTAATTTAAGGCATGTTTCACTTTTTGTAAAATGTTTCCCTCGGCACGGGACACTCCAGTAAGGGAACATAATTCTGCATGAAAAAAAGAATACAAACATTGTAAAAGTATTAATTAATAAATAAATAGTGGCTACCTAAACCAGCCAATGACAGGTCATAAGCCCTGTAAATGTCTAAACTATATTTCATTCTCTAAAATGTTAAAAAATTGTTAGTTTAATGCTTAAAATCTATCAGTGGTAAGTTGTGATGAATGAAAACATTTTTTTAGCATTTGTTGGTAGCAAACGGTTGCGCTATTCTTTATTTATTTATTTATTATATATACGGCCTAAACCAACTACAACGGTTACATGAAGAAACATAAATGCAAGAAACTGAACAAAAATAACATAAAACTATTTAGCAAAGACAAACAGGGGCAAAACAATAATTGTATCCAATATATTAAAAAAAACGAAGGACCTAAAACTTTGAGCTAAACCATGCCAATCCAACTTCATCCCACACTGTTTAGTCACGAAGAGATCTACGAAAAGTCAAATCTATCCCAAAAAATTCCAAGTCGTGTGATGAATTGACTTATCTACACATTCTGGACATTAGGGCATAAATACCAAAAATGCTCTTAGAAGATTTTATTAATAGCAGATTTTGACTTCTGGTGACACGGTTGGGAACATGAAAAGAAATTGATTGCAACATAGATGGGACATCACTTAAAGCATTAAGTACTTTTAAAATGCATATAAGGTCCATATCAGTTCTACGTCTCTCCAATGAAGACAGATTAAGATATTGCTCTATTTCAAAATAGGAATAATTACCCCTTTGTAATCCGAGCAACCATGCCACTTTTCTTAGAAAACGGTGTTGGACAGGCTCGATATGGTCAATATGAGTCCTGTAGAATGGAAACCAAATAGGGGAAGCGTATTCTAGATGGGGTCGAACTATTGAGCTATAAAGAGTTTTGATGGTATTAATATTTTTGAAGTCCGCCGTCACTCTATTGATAAAACCGAGAAGTTTGAGAGATTTGTTTACAATATTATCAATGTGTTCACGATAGGAAAGTTTACTATCTAAAGTAATGCCAAGATCCTTTATTGACGAAACCATTGGAAGGGAAGTATTTTTTAGTTTGTAGTTGAATTGTATAGGTTTTATAAATAATACCTCGCGAGATCTTGTCACATACCCAGTTTGTATATTTAATACAAATCTCATAATATTCACTAAGATGCGATTATTTATTAAATTGAGCCATGATGTACAATGAACAAATAATTACTAATCACGAATAATTATTCCTAATAAGGACTGTTAATAACACAGCGTGTTGTAATAATGAACAAATAACACGTGTCGCGGCATGATCTACTTGCAAAATAAACAAATACGCCCGCCCCGACACCTTCGGAAGCACCGCAATAAGACAGGTCGTAACCTGTCACGCGCAAAACATCTTTTGGCGAACATTCGGCCGCCGAATATTCGGTGCTTCGGCCGAGAGCGTGGCCATCCATTATTCGCCCAAATCACTATTCATGGCATCTCTACAAATGATACTACATAATATTTTTTGGCTTGATATTTCTTAGTACAAATTTACATTATTTTAGAAAAACTTGAGTATACAAAATATAGTCATTTATGAACATATGTATCTACATGTTTTTGTCACTTTTCATAATTTTATATTCTTTTACTTGCAGTTTCAGGGTAGTATTTTTATTTGAAATATGTCCCGTACTCTTTTATTTTGTATTTATTAACACTAATCTGAACATCCGATGATAGCCATTAGTTAATAGGTTATAGGGACAAACATTGTTTGATATTTAACGTTTTACTATGTGAAATAATATTGTATGCACCTGTGCATATTTTTTTTAAAGAGACTATTATCTTTTATATCCAAACAGTTAACTAATTTTTATAATATGTTTTTAACATTAATTTGTAAGTACCATTTTTTTTATACGTACGTATGTACTTTTTTTTTGTTTAAATTTTGTACAAGTTATTAACAATTTGCTTTTTAATTCTAACACTTTTTTTTTATCCAAATATTTTCCTTTTTATTTTGCAAAGTTTCACTTTTTATTTTGCATTGCAGTATGCTTTTTATTGTTTCTACGTGTATACAAAAAAGCGTTGTTTATTTTTTAAATTATTACTAACGTATAATTTTTGTAAATGCCCTTGGGCGTACCGAAAAATTAAATAAATAAAAAAATAATTAAAAATAAACAAAGTGTATTGAAGAAATAAAAGACCACGAATTTCTATACTAAATGATGATGTTCTTCCACAAATATTTTTCACTAAAATTTTTTAATGTTTTGAATCTTAGGGTTTCAAATTGGAATTCGTTCTTTTTAAATAATGAATACAATAAAAAAAAAATATTAAGGAAGTGTCTCTGTAAGAACCAAATATTGAGAAAATACAGCGAATACATCAAAATTCGTTCGTGAATTTTGACAAGTAAATAATTTACTACCCCGATATTCAGATACAAGCAGGAAATTTGACTGCCACTTTCATAAATGCAATGCATCCGGAGCTTTCAAGTTAGCAGGAAATCTAAAGTCGTCCTTTAGAATCAGGACTCAAATATATTCAACTGTACATCGACTGGAAAAGCGAGAGGAAAATATGAAATATATTCAAAAAGCGCTTCATATTTTTAACAATAGCGTATATAGAATAGGTTTTTAAGTATAATGCACAATACAACGTCAACGTTGTTGATACTTATCTATACAATCAAATATGACGCACCCCGGGAATAACAATGACATATTAAAAAAAACTCATTTTTATAAGGGAATAGTTAGATAGATCCGCACTATCAGTTGACTAATATCCGTCAACTATAGTGCGGATCGCAAAAACAAAGTCACAACTTTAAGTTTACTCACTTGTGCTATCTAGATTTAAATGCTTTCAGAAATAGCAATGGCATAATGATCATTGGGCTACAAATATGATATTTCTTAAATTTGAGAAAAAAAATATGGTATGCTTTAAAGGCCACATGAATATTTTAAAGAATCGTAACGTTACATAATTGTATACATAGAACATATATTTAGCAGCATTTCTCCATGCTTAAATAAAAAACGTCAACTTTGGACTTGTCCCATTATTATTGGTCAGGTAAGATGTATTTTGGACTCGTGCCGGTATTTTTATTTATTTGTTTAACTTTTTGCACATAATATAAATTGTACATTGGCGGGCTGATTGCCAAACTGAAATTTCTTTCAACCAACCTATAAAATAAAAGTTTTATTCTTATAATTCAAGTAACTTAACATATTCAATAGAAAATAAAAAAGCTATATAAAAATATAAATAAATGTATTGGCATATAAATTACCATAAACCAATACTATTACCCAATGGGGAAAAGGAAGAAAGAGGAAAGGATATGTTTTTTCAGAAGTGATTTAAACAGAGTTATTACCAATCAAGTGCGATGTATTTTGTACTTGTGCCACTATTACAGCTCAGATGCGATGTATTAATGTATTTTGGACTTGTGTCTTTATGATCGCTCGGGTGCGAAATACTTTGAACTTGTGCTTTTGTGGTTTTGTGGTTTCTATTTTCTGCCTACTAATTCACCGTAATTTCAATCGTTTTATTCTTGAATAAAATAAACATGATTCCAACTTTCATAATTTATTTACATAATCACGTGCATAAAAACCATTCAAAACGTTTTTCGTTTGTAAGTTAAAAGTGTTGCATGTGCAATATTGCAATGCGGTAGGGAAATAAATATACAAACAAATGTATTACATGTTTTTTCTAATAAATAATCATAATGCGGCATTTGAGGCAGCCAATTACGTTTATTTTGATAAACATATCATCAAAGTGATCTGTCAAATGATGACGAGTATTATAAATAAAATCATACGCGCAAAAAAAGATAAAAATAAACGATATGAAGTCGTTTAGCTTTGTATTAAGCTATTTTCTTTATGAGGGGAAATTATAAAAGGATTTCTAATAATCAAGCTTAAGATGATGTTAAATCATCATCGTAATTTCCCTACCCGCACCTAGTGGTGCATAGGGCACCAAATTTGCAACCCCAATTGCAGCGTACCTAGATCATTAGTCTTCCCTTCAGGTGCCAGTGAAATATTTCAGCGAAAACCACATTATAAACAAATATTTTATGTTGATTCTCCCAGGAATCGAATCCAGGATCTCCAGCATGGTAGGCGAACACGCAATCCGCTACAACGAGATGGACTTTTCTCCACTCGATTTTCTTTTTCAGGATTTTTACTTGAGAGCAGCCATCGATTTAAATAAAGCTCGTACAGAAATATGGTTCTATTTCACACTCAGAATTGTACTCTTCATTCACTTGGACACAGACTAATACATAATTTTAGTACAAACTTTGATAAAAACATCAAGTCATACGGCAATTATTCATTTTAATACGTTCTTAAATATTTGTTCAAATTTAATTAATGTTTAAAATTAATTTCTTTAAAGGTAAATATTAAACAGTTCTAATTATAATGTAATGATTTCTTATACTTTTTCTGAAATTACTAATTTTTTTTTAAATATGTGTATCATATAATAATAAAAATAATAATCTTTGTAGGGCATTTAAAGAAAAGAAAAAAACATTTTCGTATCAAAAATAATATTAATACGATTTGTACATTAAAAGAATATTTATAAATAATCCCTAATAGTAGAGTACAATATGTTATGTATATTTCCAACCTTATTTCTATTGTTGCATCTATCTATGTAGGTAAACCCGTACCGAGATAGATGCTAGCTGTATCTGTATGGTGTGATAACAGTAGAGTATCGCACCTGCATTTTACATTATTATCTTTTATACTTTCTGTAATTCAATTTTAATTATTTATTTTTATATCTTTTTAAAATATTTACAATTTGCTTTTTATTTCGAACATTTTTCTTATTTATTTAATAAAGGTACCTGTTTTTTTACGTCTTTTTTTAATACCTAATTATCATATTAATGTTAGATTATATCTATATTTTTTTATTACACTAACTTTTGCTTTTGATTTTGCAATGCAACAGCCTTTTTTGGTTTCAAAAGGTCTTTTTTAAAAACACATAAATTTAGAGCGTAGTTTATTTTTTGTTACCATGTCTGTACTTACCTGTATTATTTTTATAAATTTCCCTTAAGCGTATTATAAAATTGAATTTAAAAAAAATTGGGCTAGTTAGAATACGCCCAATGCAGTTAGTATTAAAATGAAACTCAATCCCATCCTGCTAAAGAAAATATTATATTTACCTTATTTAGACCGTTAAAACGCAAAGAGCCTTTGTGATATTCAACGTTTAATTAAAGAGAACTCGTGAAAAATGAAAATAATTTTTAATTAAATATTTATGGAGGTTTAATGCGAGACTCGGGGAGAAAATCTTCAAGAGACAGGTACAGAAATGAAGGACTCTTCGTTTTATATGAAAACAATTTGCGCAGATGAGAATCGCAGCATCTAATGAAAAGATCTCAAATCTCAACAGATTAAAATAAATACTCATTCAATTAATTGAACGATGACCTTTCCATAGGTAAACCAAACGTCCTTCTTGAAGATTATTTAAAAAAAACTTGAATAAAGAGAATTCGTTCATTTCAAGCAATTACGTTTTAAATAAGCATATCTTTGGATTTTAAACGAATACTTTCATAATTACTGTGGCGAAAATATTAATTAAATTAAAGAACAACAGTAATGATTTAATCTTAACCCTTCCGGGCTTAAGCGAGGTATGGGATCCCACAGGTAGCATAATCTTTTTAGCTAACGATGCAATGACGATGCTTGGATTTATTTTGAGAGTAGCGTCAAATTTCAAAAACGGTCCGGTTCGAAAAACGGGTACCCATCGGTTGCCAAAAAAGCTCGTTAACAACGGGCTTAAAATATTTAAAAAATATATTTATTTATTATTTCACGTTTTACATAAAACTCGTTTTGTTCATATGAATACCTTACTGGGCACAACCCGTGTCGAGGTATTCATTTACATGATTTAACATATTGAACATATTAAATTTAAAAAACAAACCATCGCGCCGTTTCCCTGTAGGGATAGGCAGAGAGGATAGAACGCCATAACACTCTATCTTGGCATACATACCTCGCTTCCTCTACATTCATACATCTTCACATGAACGCACGCCGATTATTCCTACTTTTGACATTTCTATCTTTAAGTATTTGATGGACTTGATTGTCATTCTCAGTCTTCCTCGTTTTCTGCATCCTTCAACATTTGCATCGTAGATCCTTTTAGCCGTTCTTTCGCTGTCCATTCGCTCTACATGTCCAAACCAACGCAGCACCCCTTTCATGATTCTGTTGATAATGCATGTCTTAGCCTTACACACTTCACGGATCTCGGCATTTGTGCACCTATCATACATCGTTTTACCACACATTCGCCTGAGGGATCAA
The DNA here is from genome assembly GCF_059751315.1 of Micrasema longulum. Lineage (NCBI taxonomy): Eukaryota > Metazoa > Arthropoda > Insecta > Trichoptera > Brachycentridae > Micrasema > Micrasema longulum. Next base: position 213,420 of record NW_028278308.1, read on the forward strand.
ATTTCGACAGCATTCAACCTACTTTCATCATCATTTTTCCAATTCCACACTTCGCTCCCATACATTAGAGTTGGCACTAGAACTCCGTTGTGAACGGCTAGTTTAGCCTCCTGCGAGACACTATATGTAAAATACATATAGAATATTACATATTCACATTTAAATCCACACAGATATATATACATATATAATATGAAAAGAGAAAAAAAAATAAAAAGAAAAAAAACATTATATTATTAGTACAGCTCACACATTTAACTACTGTGCAGACATTAGGTCAAGTAACAAGCTACTGTCAGCTCCCGGTGGCCCAACATCCGCACAAATGCCAAATATATGAGTATATGACATATATTCATAGAGACACTGTGTGGATATAAATACAAAACACGAAATGCAAAAATAATTATATATTAACAAGTTTACTGCTTTGGTGGGGAGACCATCTCAAGACAGTTCTCGGGACCCTAATCAAGTAGCCATTTTTTTACAATATTAAAACCAAAAGTTTTCAAACAATTTATTTAGTGCATCATTATCATCCCCTTTTTCGGCACCTAATGGTGCATAAGACACTGCATTAGTACACCAACCGCAGCTTATATTGATCATTTTTTGTTGAATGTAAAATTATCAGTCTTATGTTTCAAAAACATTTTTAAATAAACGTTTCAATACACCCCATGGCCACAAACACGAAATATTTGGTACGTTCACAGGAATAATTTTAAGTATGAAAGGGTCTTGTTTTCATGTTATGTTTCAATGACAAATGAAAGTATCATATTTTTTTCACCTGGTAGAAAAATGACTAGACATTAGGAAGAACGCACCTCAAAATCGTACCTCTACGTGACGTCTAATTAACCCTGTAAATAGGAGGAGGCACCGACACTACGGTCGTTTTGTGGGAAAACTTTCAATCAACTTTCTCATTAATTTATATGAAATTCCTCATCGTACCAACACTTGGTCTAATCCATCTTCTAGCCGCGGGAACGTTGATTGATTAATGGAGAAAAATAATTTATATAACTGGCGACAACGCACCATATTAGGGTGATTAAAAAAAGAGATTGCTCTAATTGGTGATACAACACTGTGCCTCCGGGATCCATTACACAACTCCCGTACATTTTAAATTACTTTAAAATCTGCGAAAATTTGATTAAATATTATCATATTTTTTTATTCTCACCAGTTGGTCCAAAGGGTATTGAATGTTGTACCAAATGCAGCGTACCTAATTTATTTATTTATTTTATAGAAACATAAATTCAGCAATGATTAATTACATACGAAATATTAGGTTGAACATGTGTGTACATATTTGTATGAGCATACATGTGCGGACGTTTATAAGTATGTGTGTAAAATTCAAAATTAAGTGGGAGTTAATAACTATTAACGACTATGTCCTATTCAACATTTATTGTCAGAATGTAAAATTAGAATGGATGGGATTTAATTAATTATTTTATTCTTTCGTTTTATTTATTTAGTTTCTATTCGCAGGTAAAAAAAATACAAAAAGAAATCATGTTGAAATTAGTCAGCGTCGTGGTGTACTGGTTTAATTGCCACAAAATTAATAAATAAACAAAAAAAGATCACAATACAATAAAAATCAATCCACCCTATATAGCTTCTGAAATGTAATGATACGAGTACGCGAAGAGAGACTGATAGATTAATTACAGGGACAATTAAGCAGGCTAAGATAAGGGTGGTATTCAGCTCTTTTTGTTTTTAAATTTGATAATTTATAATTTGTTTTTTTTTAATTTTTATATTTTATTTGGAAGTATTGGTATCATTCTTCATAAATATTCTCAATTATAGAACTCCACCATCTTTCATCTTAACATATAAAATTCCTCTGTACGTGTGATCTCACTGAACTCCTCCTAAACGGCTTAACCGATTTACGTGCGATTATCAGAGAAATATAGATCTTTGCGCTGTGCGTGTTGGTAGATATTAAAATCTTCTATCTAATATGTTAAAACGAAGTAAGGAGCATAAATGTTTTATTCATCGATCTACTAGAGTTGCATTCGAGGAGAATGCATTTACAAAAAAATGGAAAGATGTTGTTTTTCTGTGTATAAAAAAAGTTTGTTTTGGAATGTTTACAAACAGCATTTGTTTTTTGTGGATCTCAATCAGATTTTTTTCATAAATTCTTTATAATTTCTACCCATTTATTTCTTTTTACTGAATTTTTGGTAATATTAAAAAATATTAAATTCATTACATTTAAAAAAAAACGTATTCCTACATAAGTACACCCCCTCTGTTGGTGAGAACACCAGAGTTTGACGTTTGCAAAAAGAATGCCATATTTAAAAAAATATTTATTTTATGTTTTGGAATTTAACCATAAACCTACTTAAATTCAATATTTAAATATTATCAATTTTTACTTTTAGAATTTAATCACAAACAAGTACCAAGTACCTTATCAATAAAATGTTTCCATGGCAAGCCGACGTTCGGGCAGGACAACGTCTGTCGGGTCAGCTAGTAAATTATATAAAATAAGCGTGTATCTTAATTACATCAATTTAAGTCATAATAAAGAATGAGTTTAACATAAAAACAATTATTGTTTTTAAAGGAAAAAAAATAAAAAATAAGAAGATACAAAAAATATATAAAGATTAATAAGTTATACTGTTTTGTACGAGAAATGTTACCGTTCTATGGAAACTTGCGTTTAATGTGCGATTATTATTATGACAATAATATACTTATAACTTTCAGTATGACGTATGCATAATTTGATTGTATATTATTCTAGTGTGGTATAAACAACGAAACCCTACTCATAATAACAGTTGACGTTATTTAAAATATTATGAGCTTGTATTGTGTTGCGATGAGGTTAAGGCGTATAATTTTATATTTCTGGTGTTTGAGATTACTTTCTCATTTTTACAGTGCATACCACAAACCTCCTACATACAGCAGTAATCAACCCTTCAATGATGTTTGATTATGTCTAAATGCTTGCAGACTGGCTGGATTTCCTCCCTAGGGAGTTGTTCATATTTAAATTTATTTCAACAGAGAGGGAAAAAGTTTTTGAGAAGGAATATGGAAGTCTAGGCATTTACAGGGCTTATGACCTATCCTTGGCTGGTTTAAGTGGCCACTTTACACACTGTGTAACATTCACCATTCTGCCCATGTTTGAACATCCACATTTCCTCAACTCTAATCTGTTGACTTTTGTGAAGTAAAAGAGCTGTAACCTTTATTATGTGGGTGAGATTCATCCGGCTGAACCAAATCACCTACTAGGCAACGCCTGGAAACAATTTACCTGGTAAAAGAAGAAGTATAAAAATTGGAAAATAAAGGTTTCAGCTCTTTTACTTTACAAAAGTCGACAGATGGAAGAGTTGAGGAAATGTGGATGTTCAAACATGGGCAGAATGGTGAATGTTACACAGTGTGTAAAGTGGCCCCTTAAACCAGCCAATGATAGGTCATAAGCCTTGTAAATGCCTTGACTTCCATATTCTCTTCTCAAAAACTTTTCCCTCTCTGTTGAAATAAATTTAAACCCTCCAATGCCCCATTTTTTAATTCTAAATAAAAACAAATTTTTATTACAATATTTGAGTTTGGCCAAATGTTTGTAGACAAAAGACTGGATTTCACCCCTTCGGGAGCCATTAAGATTAACAAATTACAACAGGGATGGAGAATATTTTATTTTATTCACATATTTTTATGTTTTGAGATGCATAATATTATATTTTATGATGCAAATACTGGGAAAAATAATGAATAAAAAAGTTTTTTTTTCAGTTTTCATTTCATACTTTAGTTTATGCGCGCAAAACAAGAAATAAAGATTCTTATGAATATCTTTTTATGTATAATGTAAGTTGCAGGAACAGTTATAACTTTAGGTCTTAAAAAAAAAACACTTTTTGAACGTTAGCTGAATAACACTTTTGACAGAATACGTAAAACTTACTTTTTGTTTCAAATTTTGCCGAAGATTTTTACCCCGGCAGCGATTTTTAATCTAGTATGTGTACAATATAAAAAAACTACTCGTCAAGTGATAAACATGTTTGAAATCACCTTTATACACCGATTATCTGTATGTAGCAAATCGTCTACATTAAGCGTTGCAGGGTTAATATTGTTTTGTAAATTTAAGTATATATTAACTTCAGCTTAATGTTGGAAAAACAAAATACATGGAGTTAGGAAGGAAAAAGCCAAACCCAAGGATGAATGTACTTTTTGATAATGAAACCATAGAAAAGGTTAATGAAATGAAATATTTGGGGATAATACTTGATTCAAAATTGACATTAAATGCAAATTTTGAACACGTTAATAAAAAAATATAAAAAAAAAAAATTTTCCTTAGTAGATTGAGAAATAAATTAAATAAAGATACTGCAGAACTAATTTACAAAACAATCATTCTTCCACATATAGATTCCTGCTCAACAATATTATTTTTAGCGAACGAAGGAAATTTAAATAAACTAGAAATTTTACAAAATAAAGCGATGAGAATAGTTCTTAAGAAAAATAAATATAGCAATGTAAAAAAAATGAGAGATAAACTAAAATGGTTATCTGTAAGAAGGAGACTTAAATTTAATATGTTGATATTTATACATAAATTTTTTCACGATAAATTACCAAAATATTTTAAGGATAAAGTTGTCTTAAACAAAAATTGACATGAATATGCTACTAGACAAAAGGATAAAATAAGACTACCATTATTGAAAAGAGCTGAGTCGCAAAATTGTTTGATGTATAAGGGTTTAAAAATGTATGATGAGATGCCTGAATGTATGAAGAATGAAAAGTGTCTGAAAGAATTTAAAAATAAATGTATAAGTTACTGTAAGGAAATGTAAATATATTTTATTTTTATTTTTATTTTATTATTTTTTCACGCCCATAAGGCTTTTACATACATTAAAATTTTACAAAATATAAGTATATAAACAACATTAAATTTAAAAAATACAATATAAAGCAACAAAAGATAGAACGGTGTTAAGAAGTAAAGTTGGTATAAAAAAAGAAAATGAGTATATAAACAGCATAGATTAAAAAAAAAACACAATATAAAAAAATAAAATAAAGGAACAAAATAAAGGAACAGTGTTAAGAAGTATAGTTGGTATAAAAATAAAAAGATGAGTGTATTAACAACATAAATTTAAAAAAAAAATACAATATACTGTAATAAAATATAGAACTGTGTTTTAAAGTTAAGTTGGTTTTAAAAAAATTAAAGCAATATATATATATTTCTATTTTTTTAATAAGCTAAAGAAATACAATTAAAGGTTTAAAGCAGCTAGGTACATAATGTTATAAAATACAATATGAACAGAATATTAAGTTCTATTTGATAAGGAACATATACATTGATATTTAAAATTTACAAGACTCACGCTAAAGATGATGTAAATGTACATAATAGTTTATATTAGTTTTAATATAAGCTAACTTAAGAAATAAATTTTTAAAAAAAATTTAAAAAAATATATTATGATAGGATTAAGTGCACACAATGTTAGATGAATTGGAAAAAATTTGGTTATGTTCGATACTTTATGTTGTAAACCACTAACACACCACATATTATAATATAATGCTTCTTGCTTCTTAGTGATATGTAAATAATTATGTTTTATTATTGTTATCTTCGGTGGAAGAAAGTTAAAGTCTACTGTATACAATTTCAAGAAAAATTATCAATATTCGAGAAAACCTCGCATAAAACAAAAACAAATAACTCGCAAATACAATACATTTTAAAAAACCACCCTATATTATTACGTGGTGGCGGGTGGTTTTTTCCTGCGGTATAAAAACGGTCTATTTACCGCAGCAAGGTAAAATTTGTCGTAGTGTATTTTTAAAGGAATTAGAAGCATATATGTATCCATTACATTGATGGAAAAAAAACGGAACAAAAACGATAGAGCGTAGTTTTAGTGTCTTGTTTGTTTTGTGTTTATGATAGCGTCTGTTACATACATAGAAAATAAATAAATAAATATAACTTTTTAAATTTAAGTATAATGTACAGCGCCCTTGTGATTACACACGAAAACAGGGCTATAAAAATTGTCGAAATTTATTATTATTCTAAATGTAAGGTGATCAGTCTTACGATTCAGGGGCCAGTGTAGGGACAATATTAAGTCATTTAATAACGCAGGTTTTTATTTTGCGTAAAATCAATCAAATAAACGTTTTTAAAGATCTGGAGTTTTCAAATGACAAATTTAATAGTTGAGTGGTTCCCTGGTAATATGCTGCCAATTGACAAGCATCATCCACCACTTTAAGTTTATTTTTAAATAAACGATGAGCTTTGTTTTAATTTCTTAATAAAACTTGTCGTTTATTTATTTTTTATTTATTTATATACAAAAATATTACAAATTATCAAGTCTAATTGAACTGCACGACTATAGGTCGCCAGTAGGTGCATTTAACTTTGATCTTATATACATATATATAATATTATGTCTTAATTCTATAAAATATCGTTGAAAATCTTTTTACCATAAGCAAAAAAAAATGAAAATATGTAACAGATATAAAAAAGAGGTTCATTCTCCAATTTCTAATGCCTTAAATATGGTTTATTTCTTTTATTTTATTTGATTTAATAATAAACCATAAAAACATACAGTTCAATTTCAATTCAATTCAATTTATTTATTTTAAATATAACATATACATTACAAAAATATATTCAATACGTACATATTATAAAAAAGGAAAAAAAATACACGAAAGAGACTCATGTCAAAGGAGCCGAAGAATCCTGCTCCGGAAAACCCCTTCGGATACATGGAACAGATCAATATCCAGAGCGATGTTGTTCAACATAGCGGTAGCTCTTCCAACAGGCATAACCATAGGCAGGTTGGTCCTGAATATCGGAATATGAAACAATCTATGCTGACGCTGTCTTAGGTAATTATCAGGAACATACAAACCAATGCTCATCATAATTTCAGAATTATCGATCATACCGCGCAACAATCGATAAAAATGTGTGGTCAAATACACATTCCTTCTAGTCTCTAAACTGTTGTAGCCAAGCATACCCTGGAGAAACTCGGTCGGGTAGAGCCAAGGATAATACCCGCACTCTCTCATGTAGAGATATCTCAGAAACTTCTTTTGGATTTTCTCTATCATAAGAGAGTACTTCAGTTCATGTGGCCCCCAAATCATCGAGCCACTCTCGAGTCTACTTCGCACCAAGGAGTTGTAAAGAGTTCTCAGTACGCGGGTATTTTCGAAAACCCTGGCAGTACGCAGAACAAATCCTAACATCTTCAATGCATCACCACTGATTGTCTCTATGTGTTCATGAAATGTCAGAGTGCTTACAAATCTAACGCCCAGATCCTTAACATTCGATGTTCGTATCAGATTCTGGTCATTCATTTTGTAGCGAAAAAAAAGAGTTTTTTGGGCCCTAGTGAAGGACGTGACCGAACACTTGGAAACATTAAACCCAAGTTTGTTTCGCCTTCCCCATTCAGATATATTAGATATATCCGCTTGGAGAAGACGAAAATCGTCAGAAGTTGTCACCTTTAAAAACAGTTTTAAGTCATCCGCAAACAACAGAAAACGCGAGTTCAAAATTACATTTTTAATATTATTAATGAAAATTGAGAACAACAATGGACCCAGGTTAGAGCCTTGCGGGACACCCGAGAAAGTATGGAAATACTCTGACGCGAATAGACCGTAGGAGACGTATTGGTTTCTGTTTTGGAGGTAGCTCGCCATTAATTTTAACATACCATCCGAGAAACCGATCTCATACAGCTTATTTAATAAGACATCATGGTCGACAGTATCAAAGGCCTTGGCGAAGTCATTATATGAACAGTCTACCTGATGTCCTGCATCCAGAGCTTCCGTGACGTAGTTTGTAAAAACCATTAGATTGGTTTCAACCGAGCGGCCTTTCCTGAACCCATGTTGTTCATCAATAATAAATGGCTCTACTCGGGAAGTGACGATTCTACATATGATAATTTCAAATACCTTCGCTGGTGCAGAAAGAACAGCTACAGGTCTGTAATTTTCTACTGATGACTTAGATCCACTTTTATGTATAGGTGTTACTTTTGACGTCTTCCATGTTTCTGGGAAGACTCCCGTATTAAAAGAAAGATTATACAAAAAACAGAGGGGTTTTTTGATCAGTTCCACACAACCTTTTAGGAAGAATGTCGGAATAAAATCTGGTCCGAGAGAATTAGTATTACTTAATTTTTTGATAGTGTCGGCCACATCCTTCTCATTGATATTTTGAACATCAATAAACTGTGCACCGGTCTGTGAACATTGCTTAGCAATATTAACATCTAGAAGCGGAGGTTCATTGCTATATACTGTTTTAAAATGACCTGCAAACGCTTCAGCTATGTTTGCACCTCGAACCAATTTTTCACCCCATGTCATGGAGTCAACACTCCCACCATCCGCCTTTTGTGACCTTATATAGTCCCAAAAGGTATTAGGATCATGAAGAATGTTGCTTTCCATGCTGGAAATGAACTCCCGGTACGCCAATCGAATGCTACGTCTTACGACAGATCTGTAACACCCAAACATCTCATAATCACCGCGACAGCCAGAAGCTTTCCACTTTTTATGATAGAAATGCTTAGTCTGTATGTTTCTAACAATATCCCTAGAAAACCACTTCGGATATCGCCTCCCACCAGTAGCCTGAGATTTTCTAGGGAAGCAGGAATCAAATACACCTTCAACAATACAATAAAAATATTGTACCGCTTCATTTACATCTGATATTTTATACATCTCGCCCCAGTCGATACCGTCCGTTAGAGTGTGCCGATCAACTCGCTGCGACTTTTGGTGATAAAGCACCATCTAGAGTCACCGTGTTTCGCTGAATTTAAAATAAATTTAATGTCATAATTAAATTTAAAAAAACAAACAAAAGCACTTTGATAAATAAGATAACTTAAAGTAATAGTCCTATGGAGGTGAACAAATAAAAAAATTAAAATGTGGAACGGTTTCTATATCAGAGCGTGAAAATAAATTAATTGTTATTTTACACATAATATAAATATATGCATAATGAAATTAGTGTACAGTCTTTATTAAAACAGAATATTTTAGGAAGGATAATTTCTTATCTTTTAAAAAAAATATTAGACGTACAGTAATAGTATCAGAAGTGTAGTATTTTAACAGATATGAGAAGAAAACAAATAAAAGTAGTTTTTTCCCTCACAAGGGTGAAACACAAAGAGAATGAGAGTGTTCAAAGAAGACAAGAAAGTGACACCTGTCAAGAGAAGTAAGTTTTGTGGGTAGAGATAAATTTATTTTCATTCATAGAGATATTAGTTGAGTTGTCTTTTTGTATATCAAGCCTTTCATATCTTGTGGTGATAACAAACAATTATAAAAATGCTCGTTTGATAGCGGATTAGAGGACAAGTCCTACAGACCAATCAGTCTCACTTCGTTCCTTCTTAAAACAATGGAGAGGGTGATTTATTTTTGACCACCCTAAAAATGGCGCTTTTGCGTGCATATTTTTCCCATTGCAATTTTAAATCGTCCGAATTTAATTACGTGATGTTTTATGTATTTCAATATTTTAATTTTAAGTAAAATAAATATTACAAAAAGAATTTAAAAAAAAATTGTATTAAACAACGCTTTTTTCTCTCGAGAAGATACAAAATATGTTTGAAAATACGGAGAAGACGAATCGAATAAACGTCATTCTAAGCATTATGATAAAACATACACGTAAAAGGAATGGTCCATTTTCCACATTTGGTCGTTATGTTATATCTATGAAGAAACACAATGGCTTTCACGTGAAAAGCGCGCTGTGTTGAAGTAAAAAACGTCAAAAAACTGAATTTTTCTTTCAAAAGGTACTCCTTACCAACATGCTTCAACGGAAGTCATTCCTTTTCCTACATATTCCTTAACGTATTACAGTTTCCGTTTCGAGAAGTTTAACATTAACTTTATAATAAAAAAAGGGAACGTAAAGATACCAGAGGAATATAAAACTTTTAGTTTGTAAAACTTAATTCGTAATTCTTAAATTTTCAATTTGAAATTTCCTGCATATTGGTTAACCCTTTGCTCCCTGTCAAAACAAATTTGACCAAATATAAAAGAACTCATACTTCTCTTACATGAAAATGCAATCGATGTAACTAATAACGGTCGGTATATATTTGGTCATTTTTTAGTAGTTCCAGTCATTTTGAAGTGATTCGTTCCAAAAATGACTCCTGGGGATCAGTTTTGCGTAGAGCTGTCATCCGTTTGGTTGTGTTAAATTACTCCTCCTTTCCAAACTTCAATGTTATAATTACGATAACAAGTAAGCTCTTTAAACAAAACAAAAAAAATCATTTATTTTGCAACTATCCGACAGTACGAATTTGTTCCACTTTTTTTAATATCCATATGGTGTTTTTTTTTTTAAAAAAAAAACAAGAATAATATTTAATGAAGTTTTTTTTCAAATAAATTTAAAACAAAAATAATAAAAAATAAACTTAAGCATAATTCAGCAATTCAACAAATAAAAAAAAGCTACAAAAATCTAAATTCATAAAACCTTAAACGAGATTTAGCCCTTTTCTTGGCGTTTCCTATCCTATAGGAAACATATTATGATTTAATTTTTCTCATAAAATATGATTAAAACAGCACTTATCATTCTTCACTTCATTATTTCAAAACACAATAAACTGATTAAAACAAAACAAAAAAAACTCGTTCTGCAAAGGGTTCAATGAAAAACAGTACTACTACTACTACCATCACGCAATTTCCCCGTAGGGGTAGACAGAGAGAATGGACCGCCACACGCGTCTATTCTGGCATATATTTCTAGCTTTTTCCACATTCATACATGCCCTTCGAATCTGTCTGCTTTTGACATTACCAGACTTGAGATTTTAGTTTATCTGATCATGCCACGTCTTTTTTGGTCGTCCTCGTCTCACGTTACCGCTTATTTTGGCAATATATACTTGTTTTACCATTCTTTCGTCGTTCATTTGTTCTGCGTGACCAAACCATCTCAGAGACCCTTTTTTTATCTTATCAATTATACTTGACTCAGATTTACACTCTCGCCTGATTTCATTATTCGTAACCCTGCCATACATTGATTTCCTACACATTCGTCTAAGAGATCGCATTTCAACCGCGTTCACTCGGCTTTCATCCTTTCTCTGCCAGTTCCATGTGTCACTTTCATACATAATGGTTGGGACTAAAACTTGTGCACTGTCAGTTTAGCTTCGATTGACATATTTTTATTAGAAATTACTGTGCTTAGTGCTCTTTTCATTTTGTTGCCCGCATTCACTTTCCTTTCAACATATTTTTCTACTCTTTCATCCCTTGAAAACATGCTTCCCAGGTTGTTTACATTAAGTATGCAATTAGTAACCTCACTATCCCTTTCAAATACCATCACTTTTGACTTACTTTCGTTTATCACCTATCGCCCTCCGGGCATACATTCTAGAGACTCTTCTTTCAACATCTAATTCTACTCTCAAAAACAGAAATGATAAATAATAAACTCAAGCAAAATTAAGCACTTAAAAAAAATATATAATAATAGGCAACAATTTTTTAAAAATTAAATGAACTAAAACGAGATTTAAAGGAGAATCACAGATTAAAAAAATAGAGAAAAAAAAAAGAAATACAGTACAGTAATAGAAAAATAGTAACTTATATCTAAAAGGTTTTAAAAAAATATAAATAATCAAAATGTTACTCACCAAATACCACATTTGCGGCCATTTTGAATCGCTGAGCGGAAATTTTGTGTCAGCTCCCGGTGGATAAGAATTACTAGGTAATTTTGTCATAAATGGAAGTAACAGATCTCTGTCTGTCCTATTGGGTCCCGCTGTACTCGCTACTAAATTATTTACAGTACTCTGTCCAACATTGGAAGCACTATTCTCCGTCGTTTTGTAATTTGCACTAGTTGAGATTGACGCTACAATTTGACTACTGGCTGTAGGATCAACAGTCTTTTGTACAGTTGATGGCTCGTTTCGAACCGGTTGGAAGGTGGTCCCTTGAACATCGGTAAAGGGGAGGAAGTCTCGCTTCTTTCTGGAGAGTATCCTCTGTTGTTTCGCCCACCTGACTCTGTCGTCTGCAGACAGCTTTCTGTGGTGGTAGTTCGAAGGCGATATTGACCTTCGCCTGACGGAGTTGTGGTGGAAATGGTAGTGGTCTTGGAAAATCTGAAAGCAAAAATAAAAAACATTAATTAAAAAGTCCTCTTAAAAGCGCTCATCCGTACACCCACAAAAGGGGTATTGATATGGTTCAACGTAATGAGCAAATGAGCAAATGAGCACCAAAAAAAAGCTTTCTAAAAATTATTCTGTTTCAGATCTTAAAAGATACAATATAACATGCATATACACAAACAAAAACGAGATGTTCAGGTAAATAACTTATTAAATAAGCTAAATAATTAACGTTGTACGGACAGCGAAGTCACCTGTTCATAGGATCAAGAGTCTTTAACGGCTAGCCGCAGAAGTTCAAGGAATAAAAAATAAAAAAGTGGACATAAATAGATGGAGAATAGATAAAAAGTTAAAGAATTCATTTGTAATGAGGTGTGTTTGAGTAACCCACTGACTCAAACGAAAAAAGAGTGATTCCCGTCTCGATACAAGGTTGCTGAGTGACTTGGTGAGGAAGGTAATTAGAAAATAAAATATTTTGTACAAAACATATTTTTGTTTTCGTTGGAGTTTTAAGTACAGATGTTTCAAAACATCAAACCATATTTATGATTTTTTTAACATATAACAAAGAAGAACATTTTACATAACGGAAAAAAGAGATCTAGGCATTTATAGGTCTTACAACCTGTCATCAGATAATTTGAAGGGTCACTTTATAGCGTGTACTATTTATCATTCTTTTATATTTGTTATATTCTTTTATTTCTATAATTATATAAAATCATGATTTACAACCCCTGCGTGAACTTGTAAATAACATAGAAATTTGTTTAGTCTCCCACCAGTCTGACGATGTCGGTCATGACGAAACCCGGTAACTGGTAAAAATTTATAAATGAAAGTGGAATAAAACAATATACGTATTTTTATTATTTTAATTTACCATTCTGCCTATGTTTCTGAATTGTTTGATAAAATGGAACAATTGCAGAAATGTAAACGTAATTACTTATTTTTTTACAAATTTGACCACATAACTGAATATTGCACGCAACTGCATTGGCTCAGTATCAGGCATAGAAACATTCTATAACTTCTTCACAATATTTTACAAAATCCCCCTTCGCCTGTTTACCTGAGACAGCTCTTCCAACCTCCATCACAGCATGGGCTATCTCTTTGTAAATATGAGAGAACCCTTTCAATACCCATTCACCGCTATTTTTTTTGCCTCCTCTTTCACAGTAGTAGCTATTCGATTTTGGAATAATCTACCCATTAATGTGGCCCCTTCTTTTTCACATTCCAATAACGATCGAGATGTCACATCCTGAATATTTGAGTTTTTCCTTTCTCCTCCCTCTTTTCTTCACTCTTTACCCCCTCCTCTCTCCATAGTATAGTGTAGATATTAAGACAATTTCAAAAAAATAAACACTCATAAATTGTTTTGTTTAATAATGAAAACATTATAATACATCTGCAATATGTTTATAAGCACTGATTTTCTCAAATTGAACGGTTTGGGTTGGTGGGAAAAAAATGCCTTAAGACAATATGCCCGCCTTTATGCAAATGTATGTAAAGTGTACATGTGATAATGTGAAAAAAATGAATAAAAAATAAATATAAAGTGTCAAAATAAATAAATATGTTTGAACATCCCAATTTCATAAACTGCTTAATTGATGTGGGTGAGATACTTCGGAAGAAATTTTTTCACATGCTACGCAACGTCCGAAAATACTTTCAATTTATTCACAACTTTCTCAATTATCTCAATTGTCATTTCAATTATGTTTTTATATATATATATATTCTTTTTCTGTTGATTTCAATGATACTCTAATTTTGTTTTTTTTAATACTACTATATTTTACAATTGTTTTATGGATTTTTATAATACAATTATTTTGTATATTTGATTATGTGTGATTCTTAATTTGTATAATTTATATTTTAGCTATTATTTCTGATTATCTTTTTTGCATTGTATTCTTTGGAATTTTATTGTTTATTACTTTTCCTTTTTTTTCTAAATTGTTATTCTATGTCATTATAATTTGATCTTATTAATTTTACTGTGAATTTTTATTGTTATTTATTGTGGCTTGACACGGGTAAAGCCTAAAAAGCCTTAATAAGTTCATTAATAAACTAGTGTAATTTTGAATGAATAAATAAATAAATAACTTACACCATTTAATTGAACCAACGACATTTTGAGTACCTATGTTCAAATATTTGTAGACAAAGCTGGATTCCATCCCGTGGGGATTTACTAAGATTGACATTTATTGCAACAGAGAGAAAAACAATTTTTGAGAAGGGTATGTGGAAGTGTACGCATTTACTGGGGTTAAAACCTGTCAGAAGCTGGTTTAAGTCTTGATAACTCCCTAAGGGGTAAAATTCAGCCTTCTTTAGAAACATTTGGACATGATCAAAATATTTAGGATTAAAAATTATCTTTGAACGTCTTACCCAGCCCGTCCAATCAACTAAAAACACAAATTGAGTCCCACGAGAATGCAAATTCATTACTTATCCGAGTCAGAATATATTTAAGGGTAAAACAGAGCGATGAAGCTTTAAAACAAACATTCAAACCAGATGTAATAGGCTCAAGGCTTTTAATTGGGGCATCTGAAACATGTCAACGCCTTTTCATAAGGGAAATGACTATCCACGCTAACGTAGGGTTTTTACAGACCCATAATGAAAGGAAAATGATCACGGAAAAGTGTAATTAAAAGCAGAAAATTAATACATCTATTATTGGTTTGCATTTGACAGTATTTTATTTCAGATAACGCATTATATTAATTATTATATTCTTTCCACCACAGTAGGCAAAAATCACCTAAAAAAACTCAATTCAAATGTACTAAATACGCATAGAAGGTTCCTGGTTAGATTCCCGGTGAGAAAACAAAAATTTAATTTGATTAAGAAATGGATAGTGGAGGTGGGTTGCGCACGGATCGATGAGTGGATCAAGCCAAATAGGTAAAAATTTGTGGACTGTTTATGAAATTTGGTCTGCAGGTCTATATTTAATTGGTTATGTTTTTTATGATTATTTTAGACTTATGCTTATTATGTTCATGATATTATTATCACCTTATGGTTAAATAGATTAATAACGTTTTTATTTTATTATTATGTTAACTTTGTTAAATAACTAATTTACGGCATGTTTTACTTATTGTAAAATGTTTCCCTCGGCATGGGACACCCCAGTGAGGGAACATTATTTTGTATAAAAAAAGAATACAAACATTGTAAAAGTACAAATAAAAAAATTCTCAAGCCTGGGGCATCCATGTTGTTATTCATCTCCGTAGTTAGGTTTCCTGGCCCGTTCCAGTATAAGGAAAAAAATACGCTGACCTGTTTTAGAACACTATTGCTTTTTTTTCAAGATTTTAAAATTAACACTTAATCATTAATATTTTTTTTAATTTAAAAAAAAAATAAAATAAATAACTTTATTGCAGCAGGGAGGGAAAACATTTTTGAGAAGGGAGTACGGATGTCCAGGCATTTACAGGGCTTAAGACCTGTCACTGGCTGGATATAGTTAATGCCTCGACTTCCATATTCCCTTCTCAAAAATGAATTCCCTTTTTGTTGAAATAAATTAAAATCATGATGACTCACTGGAATAAAATTTTGCCATGTCTACAAATATTTTGACATACTCAATTTGTCAATGAGAGCCCTATGGGAAATTGGATACAAAAAATGTTTTCTTGGGCGCGGTAAAAATTACAGCATTAAATTGTACGGCAAAAATTCTGGAAAATGTACGAAAAAAATAATAAAAGACATTTTAATATAAACGAACTACTTTGAAAAACGTCACTTGTTCGTATCGTCGGGGTCGTAGAATAACGACGCATGTGATTTTCTTCAACTTTACGTGAGAGCAATGTGATTATTTTTTTTTGACACTATGTCACAACTTGATAAGAACAAAAGTATACCATTTGATACTAGAGTGATTTATATATATATTTTTATTTTACAAACCTGGAAAAGAAAAACTTTATACAACTTTTCAAAATCAAACATAAAAAAAAGTCATTTTTCGCACATCCGTCGTTGTTCTACGGTCCCGACGATATGAATAAACCAATGATAAGAGAGCTGCGAAAGATATCCTGTTTACTTACAGTCAACAGACCAATCGGCAGAACTGACCGAGAATAGGCGGAAGAGAATTTTTGACGTCACATGCGGAGTAATTTCAGAAATACAAAACTTTTAGAAATCATCTATCAATCATCAGCGCGCTGATAAGACGATATTTAAAAATGTTTAAAAAATATATTTTTGGCTTAGTTTTATAGCCCTTTTAACAAACAATTGAAAAACAAAAAACCACTGAATTTCCTCATTTTAACTCACACCCACACACATGTACCCTTACATTCACATACGCAACCTCACACACATAAACACGAACGTTGAACACACACGATTATCTTAAATATCTACTTCTAACAATGTTTGAGTATGTCCAAATGCTTGCAGACTGGCTGGATTTCCTCCCTAGGGAGTTATTCATTTTAAATTTATTTGAACAGAGAGGAAAAACATTTTTTAGAAGGGAATACGGAAGTCAAGGCATTAACAGGGCTTATGACCTGTCATTAGCTGGTTTAAGTGGCCGCTTTGGGCAGAATGGTGAATGTTACATAGTGTGTAAAGTGGCCACTTAAACCAGCTAATGACAGGTCATAAGCCCTGTTAATGCCTAGACTTCCGTATTCCATTCTCAAAAATGTTTTCCCTCTCTGTTGAAATAAATTTAAATATCTACTTCTATATTACCTATGTATTATTATATTAACAGTTTTTTAAATTCGCGCTAGCATTGTTAACATATTTATTTTTATTGTTGGGTAATAGCTGTAAAAATCCTTTATGAAATAAATACAATAATTCATTTGAAAGGGTTGGCTGCGAACATGTATATGACACTAATTGCTATCGTGTCCAAGAAACTTGATAATTGAGAAATGCACAATATTTTAAAAGGGAAAAAAAACTGACATAAAAGTCCAATTGTACGTGTAAACAGAAAAAACCTGTATTTTAGTAACGATTACTTTCGCAGATTCAATTCACTGAAGTGATATTATAACGAGTTTTCAACAAAAAACTAGAAAGTTCTGTGCTTCCGTTTTAGCAAGCACGATATAGGATCTTTATCATTTGGCCCAAAGGTCCGGTGACGATTTATTGGGGTTGATGATCATGAAAATCTCCAATTTGAATTCCGGACCCTACGTCAGTTATTTAAAATATCTTACTGGAAGATTTACTGAAAAAATGTAATGGAGAACGGAGATTCATTACATGACTGATAAAAATAAAGCTAGGTAGTAAATTAACTGGGTGTTTTAAATTATTTATGTGTTAAATTCACATCTCAGTTAAACTGTAATACTTTTAAGAAATTAAAGTCTATGCTGTTACTGGAATTGTGGCCTGTAATTTCATGGTTTTACGGACTATGTAACATTTGACTGTGTTTGAAAAAGTTCTTAGTAAAAATACCTATTATTTAAATATGTATGATTCACGTGTGCCGTAAAGACAAATAAGACAACAAATGTTATTTAAAGAAGAAAACTGCCGAACTTACGTCACTTAAAATAATGTTATTAATAAGTTGGAAATTATTGGTTATCAATTTGGTAACGTTGTTAAAATTTTTGACACAAGTTGTTCACAAATTAAAAGAAGTCTTCATATCTGAGCAGAAAGCTGGTACGAGGTTTTTCTGTAATTTGAAATATTTAATACCAAAACACGTACGACTTTAGCTCAGAGATTTTTTTCTTTTATAGCCCCAAGAGTGTTCAATGTCTTAGATGAACATATTTAGTTCTCCAAAACGAAAGCCATTTTCAGGAGAGGTGTAAAAGTTTGGATTTTGTCTAAGGAAAGAGACCATTGCAGGAGACTGCTGCGAGACATTGCATATATGTACTACTAAGCGAGTTGTCCAGATGTTTATTTAAATGTATGTTATGTATCTTAATTTATGTAAGTAAGTTTATTTAAATGTATGTAAGTAAATGTATGTAAATGTATGTAAATGTATGTAAATGTATGTAAATGTATGTAAATGTATGTAAATGTATGTAAATGTATGTAAGTAAATGTATGTAAGTTTATTTAAATGTATGTTATGTATGTATGTTAATGTAATGTAATGTGTATGTTAATGTAATAATTTTTATTTTTGGTATTCTTAAAAAATATGCATGCTTACACTTTCCATTATGTTGTATCCTAACTCAACACAGGCAGTAAGCGGTGAACTACAAAAAAAATAAACAATTTTTTTTTGGGTGATTCCGTGTCCGTTGGATTCGTTCGGACGTTTCTGCAACTTTTATCAGTGTCCTGATGTTGAACGTCTCGAAACCAGTTAACATAGAAAAGTTGGTAAGCGAAGTACACTTTTTTTTTACGTGTGGAATGATACGGAGTGGATTTTTAAAGGTACGCTTTTTTTCTTCTTTTTTGACATTATTTATTTATTTATTTATTATTTATATACGGCCTAAGCCAATTACAACAGTTACATAAAGAAACATAAATGCAAGAACTGAACAAAAAGAACATAAAACTATTTAGCAAAGACAAACAAGGGCGAAACAATAATTGTATACAATATATTCAAAAAAACGAAAGACCTAAAACTTTGACCTAAACCATGCCAATCCAACTTCATCCCAAACTGTTTAGTCGCGAAGAGATCTACGAAAAGCCGGAAGATCTATCCCAAAAAATTCCAAGTCGTGTGATGAATTGACTAATCTACACATTCTGGACATTGGGGCATAAAAACCAAAGTTGCTCTTAGAAGATTTTATAAAAAGCAGATTTTGACTTCTGGTGACACGGTTGGGAACATAAAAAGAAATTGATTGCAACAGAGATGGGACATCACTTAAAGCATTAAGTATTTTGAAAATGCATATAAGGTCCACATTATATTTAGCAATGTATAGAAAACTATATTTGACCTATAATTTTGGTTTTTACATAAATATTTATTTTTTGTTGTAACGGCTGTTATTTTATTTTAATAAGTAAAATTTTAAAAATATATTTATTCAAAAAAATAAATGACATTTGTATTTTTTGACATTTATTGAAATATTTGACGACATAGTAAACGCTTTAAATATTAATAATAATAAAGAAAATAAATCATTTCTACAATATCGTTCTTACATATATACTGATTATAATTATTTTATATCGGAATTGTTATATAAATAACAATAAAAGCGTACAGGATGATCATAAAACTACAAAGAATTTATTAGGGAATAACTTAAAGGAACGGCACATTAAAGCTGGAACATTCTTTCCAAACGCGTCAAGTAAAGCATTCGAAAAATTTTCCAGTTTAAGACGAACGCTTTGACTGTAATCCCAAATCCCATTTTTATTACATAGTAAAAATATTTCTTTAAACAGTCAGTCGGGGAAATATTATTGTAGTCAGGGCCTCGATTACAGTGGAAAGTTAACAGAGTTATCTTTAATTGTCTATAAAGTAAAATCGATTTCCTGTGCGAAAATGTGCATATTTGTATATAAAAAAAAACGTATCTTCGTCAGGAACCAGTAATTGAACGTGTTTCGAAAAATCATACGATTAATATATATCTTGAAAATGCGTTTTTTTTAATAGATAATTAAAATTAAGATGTTGAAAGAAGAGTGAATGCGGGCAACAAAATGAACGGAGCACTAAGCACAGTAATTTCTAATAAAAATATGTCAATCGAAGCTAAACTAGCAGTTCACAACGGAGTTTTAGCCCAAGCACTTATGTATGGAAGTAAAACATGGAACTGGCAGAGGAAGGATGAAAGCCGAGTGAACGCGGTTGAAATGCGATCTCTTAGACGAATGTGTGGGAAATCAATGTATGACAGGGTTACGAATGATGAAATCAGGCGAGAGTATAAATCTGAGTCAAGTATAATTGATAAGATTAAGAAAGGGTCTCTGAGATGGTTTGGGCACGTAGAACGAATGGACGACGTAAGAATGGTAAAACAAGTATATATGGCGAAAATGAACGGCAACGTGAGACAAGAACGACCAAGGAAGACGTGGCATGATCAGATAAACGAAAATATTATTTATTTATTTATTTAACTTTTTGTACATAATGTTATTTGTACATTGGCGGGCTTATTGCCAAATGGCAATTTCTTCCAACCAACCAATAAAATAAAAGTTTTATTTTTATAATTCAAGTAACAGAACATATTCAATAGAAAAAAAAAAAAAAGATTAAAAAGTGAAAAATATATAAAAATAGAAATAAACGTATTTGTTTATAAATTACCTTAAATCAAAACTATTACTCAATGGGAAAAAGGAAAAAAAGCGGAAAGAGGAAAAAGGAAAGGAGGAGAGATTAAGGAAGAGAAAGGAGATGTTTCTTCAGACGTGATTTAAATAGAGATAATGTAGTAACATCTTTGATGGTGGATGGGAGATGATTCCACAGTCAATATTAAGTCTGGTCATGTCAAAAGCAGACAGAAACGAAGGGCAATTTTGACAAGATGTATGAATGTGGAGGAAGCTAGGAATGTATGCCAGGATAGACGTGTGTGGCGGTCCATTCTCTCTGCCTACCCCTACTGGGAAATGGCGTGATGGTGGTAGTAGTAGTAGTAGACAATTAAAAATAACTTGTAACAGCGGATCAGGTACAACCAATGACAGTAAAGGCGCGTAGTCGATGGCATTTCAATTGGTAGGTAATTACCATAGTTGGTTTCATATTTGATCGAACAACTGCCATGGCCAGAAGTAACGCTACGCAAGAAAATGCCGTTGTGAGGTAAGAAAATGCTCTTATTAAACCACAGCTGTGAAAAATACAATCCAATTGATTAAGGAAACAATTAGCCATACCTTTAAGTACATTTGTTACAATTTTAAAGTACCTGAATAAACAATAACAAAAGACAAATAATTTGCGATTATTCAACATTTGTACAATACCAGTACTCTTATATGGGTGCAATTTCTGGCACATAACCAAAATTTGAAGCACCAACCTTCCAAATTTGGAAAGAAAGTGCTTGAGGAGAATATAAGGCGGCTTGATTTAATTTGTTTGTTTGTTTATTTATTTGTTTAAATTTAATGTTGTGCACACAGTGCTATGTTAATATAAATCTAGACAATATTACGAACAAAAAATAAACCTAACACAGCACCAATTACGTACACAACACAATATATGAAACAACTATCTAACAGTACAACAAGATGTAAGAAGAATGTGTGCTTTGTGTGAATTTACTAGTGATTGTGTTTTTATTGTTGTGAGTATGAAATGTAGTGCGTGGAGTGAGGTGTATGGAGTGATGTGTATAAGATGTGGTGTTTATGTAGTGTGTATTCTGGTAGTACCTAGTTTAGTATTAATTGTTTCTGTTTTCAAAGAGGCTAAATGATACTAATATAACAGTAACTTTAAACTTTGAAGTAGGGCACACATAAGCAAATTCCCCTATGTGCTCCAATAATAACAATAATAACATTAGTAAAACTAAACATAAATATCTGTAAGACTCAGCTTCCGTTTGTAGTAATAACTAACATTGAAGTCCAAGAACGGACGCCGCAGCTTTTATAAAAAAACGTCTTAACGAGAGTCTTATTTCATTTAATTTATTTCGAAAAAAACAGATGTACAGGTTAAATGATTATAAATAAAAACTATAAAAAATGTATACATAGTAGTTAATTGCCATACTTACTAGTTCTTTGCTCGATGTATTATTATTGTGTTTTTTTTCAATATTGTTTTTATTGTTACCATTCAAAATCATTCTTATATTGTTGAAATTCCACTTGTCAATGCGTTTTGAAGCTGCGAGACTTTTTGTGATGTTAGCTATCAGGCGGCCTCCGTGGTGTAGTGGTCAAGACGCTTGATTCACGCACGGAAGGTTCCTGGTTCGATTCCCAGTGAGAACACAAAAATTAAAATGTGATTTTTCTCAAGCCTGGGTGCTCTGTGATGTAATTCACCACTGTAATTAGGCCCCCTGGCCTGTTGTAAAAATTAAATTTATCATATTATTTAAATGTTATCAACTACCAAATATCTAAATTTAGTAAATGGGGTCTAGAATTTCAACCGTACATGCGCTCGGTAGCTGCAAGACTTATTGTTATCGAACTTTTATTTTTATAAATTTGCTTTTTATTTCGTTTTTAAAATATCACTTAAACTTGAAACTTCAATGTCAAAAAAATAAATTTAAAAATGTAAATAGGGGCTAGATTTCTTACTGTCCATGCGCATAGCTGCAAGACGTCCTGTTATCTAGATCCTATATATCATAATTGTTATATATCATAATTGGAGACGAGGAACTAGAATCCCAACCGTCCAAGCGCTCTGTAGCTGCAAGACGTGCTGGGATATTTATTTATTGTACAGCCCCCTTAAGGTGATTTTCATAAAAATGGCGCGATATTAATTATCCAAACATATATATATATATATATATCTGTATCTAACTGTGTTTACGTACAAGTGGATGCCTTTAGGTGCGGATTTCCTTTAGTCCTACCGCTCTGGAACCAGTCAAAGATAAAGGAGAATCCAGTTTTTCAAAACGTTCACAATATTTATTTATGACCAAGCAAACTATTTTTTTTGTGCATTGTATACAATATTAAATGGTAAAAATAATGTGTCTTTACTGAGGTAACCTGGGCCTATATATATATAGGGCTTGCCATCTAATAATATGTATTCACTTAATTTTACTACAATAAAGCGACGACGGTTTAAACTAGGTATATAAATAATAAATATACTATGTATTATAATAAAATAAATATGGACAAACAAGAAGACAGTGCGAAGGAAAACAAGGAAATTGATAAGGAGTGGTATTGCATTTGATTAAATGATTAAGAGCAAGACAAGAGACATAACCCAAATTGCCTCTTCTTAACACTGACGGACCCTTGTCGTCTTAAAAAACTGTCGACGACGATCTTTTGACTTTATTCGGCGGAACTAAGGCAGACGGGATTGACGCGGGAAGAGGCCAGAGTGCTGTTAAGCGATATGATCTCCTGGAAGCGTCTGGTGATGTCCACATCCTACACTTTGGAGCGGATGTGGAAAAAAGAAGTGTATATAATAACAAAGAAGTACGGACTAAGGAAATATGGATCCCTTTCTCACACGAATGTTTGCATGTGTATATATTAAATTGTTGAGGACAACGTAATATTTGCTTAAGCTGAATAACGTATCTATTTATTGTCATTGAGTATAGCAAGTAATAGAGGGTTTAGATTTAACGAGGGTTGTTTAGTTACAAAGCTTATTTTACCTTTGATTACGAACTTAATACGTAAATACTAAACGTAGATACAGTCGACGGTAGTTGCATTACGACCAATGTTTTACCGATATACATTTAAACAGAGATCAATAACAAATTACAACAGGGACGGAGAATACCTTAAATAAGGGAATATGGAAGTCAAGGCATTTACAAGGCTAATGACCTGTCATTGGCTGGATTAAGTGACCACTTTACACACTGTGTAACATTCACCATTTTGCCTATGTTTGAACATCCATATTTCTTCAATTCTTCCATTTGTTGATTTTAGTAAAATTAAAGACCTGAAACCTCTATTGTTGTAAAGAGATTCATCTGACTGAATTATTTCACATACTAAGCAACGCCTGAAACAATTTTTCAATTTTTACACTTCTTCTTGGACCAGTTGGTTTAATTACAATATATTCAATATTACCTTATTCAAGGTATTCTCCATCCCTGTTGTAATTTGTTAATCTTAATAACTCCCGAGGGGGTGAAATCCAGTCTTTTGTCTACGAACATGACAAACTCAAATATTGTAGAGATCGATAAGTTTTTAAAACGGGAATATAGACGTTAAGGCATTAAAACAGGGCTTCTGGTATGTCTTTGTCTGGTTTAAACATTAATATTTCTCTAAGTTTTTTATTTATTCTTATTTATTTAAAGGAATTACTTTCTTAGCCTTTATTTTAGAGGCTTGTCAGGAAGTCGGAAAGAGAGAATGTGGAAGATAGTGATGAAAAATTCATAACATCACCCAGAACAGATGAATTGTTTTTTTTTAAAACTGCATAATGCATGAAATTGAAATGTTTTCTCATTAACTAAAGAATAGAAAATATTCGAAACAAATTTATAAAGTACATAAAATACAGAACCAGTATTTCTTATGTATCAACTCTCGCTGCCTCCACCTACCATGGAATCACTTCTCTACAATACCGCAGTGTGTGCGGACCAACTTCGGCTTCACAAAATTATGACAGGAATAGTTGAATGTGGAGAATTACTTAGTTTAATAACAAAACATGTGCCAGCCAGGATTTGTAGACGGTAGCACCTGTTTCATGTACCCATAATTAAAACATCGTATGTAAAAA
This sequence comes from Micrasema longulum, assembly GCF_059751315.1. Taxonomy (NCBI): domain Eukaryota; kingdom Metazoa; phylum Arthropoda; class Insecta; order Trichoptera; family Brachycentridae; genus Micrasema; species Micrasema longulum. Next base: position 238,224 of record NW_028278308.1, read on the forward strand.
ATGCTTTTTTCGTAGGACTTTTTCAGTGTACAATACAAAATTTAAAGACATAAACTACACAAACGTCTCTCGGTCTGATTTAAAATTTACACTCAAAATGCATTATGTAACTTAGTAAACATTTTAATAATAAATATGTACATCTCCCTTCCCCTCCTTATCATATCTTCATGCATCATTGTCCTAATCCCGCCCAATTTACAATAACTTACTGTTCTTTTAAAAAAAAAACTTTGATTATAAAAAAATATATACATGAAAATAAAATTTTTACATGTACTTATATAATATGTAATATAATTTCTTCACAAGCTTTATATACTTAGAAGATGTAGAAATCTGTTATTGGTTCTGAGTTTATGCACTATATATGTATATGTTTGTTTACAGTAAATATGTATGTAGAACTGTTGGTATTCCAAATAAAATAAAATTTTTAAAAACCTGCAAAAAACATTCTGTATTAAAAATTGACGAAACATTTGGATTTTTTTTAACACAATATTGCAAACTATGCGTTTTTTAAGAAAATATATTAATAGACTATCAAGCAACGCAAAAAAAAATGGAAAAATATTTTTATGAATATAATATGATTTTAGGAGTATAATATGTATCAGCAGAATGATTTTTTTAAATTATGTAATTTTGAAATTACTTCGCGTGTGACGCCACAAGGTCTCTTTGATGAGATCTGCAGATTGGGGTTTTGGCCTATGTAAACCGGAAATCTATCACAATACTCTATCGTTGGTTGATTTAAGAACTAGTGACGCCGAAGAAGTTCGTTTTTATTATTTTTAAGAACCTTCGCAGTACAATTTAATATTCTATTTTTTACCGCGCGAATGGAAACATTTTATTATTTGATTTCCCGTAGCAATGAACTTCCTCGGGGTAACTTAATTGTATCTAACTGTGTTTACGTACAAGTGGATGCCTTTAGGTGCGGATTTCCTTTAGTCCTACCGCTCTAGAACCAGTCAAAGATAAAGGAGAATCCAGTTTTTCAAAACGTTCACAATATTTATTTATGACCAAGCAAACTATTTTTTTTGCGCATTGTATACAATATTAAATGGTAAAAATAATGTGTCTTCACTGAGGTAACCTGGGCCGAGGACATATTATAACAATATACTTTTTATTTTTTTATATGTAAGAATATGCATAGAAAACATAAAATACATAAGAGAAATTTACAAAAAATTATAACAGTTTAAAACACTACACATATGTATATTTAATTTCTATACGTTATTTTAAATATCCATATTTTATTTTGTATGATAAAACGTAATTTTTTTTTAAACATAAATGATAAATTTGTGGAGCATGTATTTCAAAATTGGTTTGGCCGAATGATACAATCCATTTTACTTATACCTACCTCCACTATTAATTTTATACAGCCTTTTTAAACATTTCCTAGTAACTTATTGTTTTAATGGAAAGTGGAAGTAAATGTCTACGTCGGCGTCGGTCGTAACTAATCCACTAATTTTTTTTGCAAGAAGATTAGCCAGAAATCTCATATTGGTTTGATAACTTATGTTACAATATTTCCCTACCCAAACAGGATTTGGAATCCCATAGGGTTTGGACCTGTGTCCTCATAATCAAAATAACTTTAAAACTTCGAAATAAATAAATTAAAAATATCAATGATTTTCAACATAAAACAGGTAATGCAAAATAAAATTAAGATTTAGTGACGACTGCTTAACAATTATTATGTGCTTACCTGTAGAATTGAAAATTATTAAATCTTTGTGAGTAATTCATTATTATTGTAAGAGCTCTTAACTGCTCGAAAGCTTAAAAGATTAATCGAGGCCAGACAATGAAAACCTTTTAATTTACTTAAGAACGGAAATTGATTTATAAATGCTATTAAATTACCCTCCTTCGTTTTGATTTAAGCTAAAAATTCTATAAACCGATGAAAATTGCGGGAAAAATATTGGGAAAGATGATTTTAAAAGATTAATCTTCTATTGGAGTAAATAATATAAAAAACAAAACGAATAGTATTTTATATTTTGCGCCACAAGCCAGGAGGCCCAATTACAGTTGTGAATTAGATCACAGAACACCCAAGCTTGGGAAAACCACATTTCATTTTGGTGTTCTCACCGGAAATCGAGTCCGAACCTTACGTGTGTGAGTCAAGCGTCTTGACCACTCTACCACGAAGGCCGCTATTTTATGTTTGGCCGGCCAACTTTGGTTCGATTAAACACTACATAGAAATCTATATACGAGTATATAAAAGGCAATGTTCGTATGTGTGTCCTCGATAGACTGAATAAGTACTGAACCGATTTAAGTGCGGTTTTCAGCGAAATTTAGATCTTTGAGAAGGGAATATGGACGTTTAGGCATTTACAGGGCTTATGACCTGTCATTGGCTGGTTTAAGTGGCCACTTTACACACTGTGTTACATTCACCATTCTGCCAATGTTTGAACCTCCACATTTCCTCAACTCTTCCATCTGTGGACTTTTGTGAAGTAAAAGAGCTGAAACCTTTATCGCGTGGGTGAGATTCATCCGGCTGAACCAAATCACCTACTAAGCAACGCCTGAAAACTATTCCATTAAACCAGACAATGACAAGTCATAAGCCCTGTAAATGCCTAGACTTTCATATTCCCTGCTCAAATTTTTTTTCCCTATCTGTTAAAATAAATTTGAATATGAACAACTCCCTAGGGAGGAAATCCAGCCAGTCTGCAAGCATTTGGACCTAATCAAACATTGTTCTTAAATATTGTTTTGTTATTTTAGAGGTATGTATTATTTACAGTGCAAATGGAAATTTTAATTTAACATTAATTTGGTTAAACATTATGAGTAATAGTCGGTATAAGTATTTATGTTTATCTCACATTTCAAATATATCCCTTTTCCATAAAATATCGCATATTCTCATCTTGCAGTTTATGTTTTCATATTCAAAATTAATCCGTGTTATACACAAAGAGTTTATAAGTAAAATAAGGTTTCATGATTTTTTAAATCAGTTTTGTACATACTTGTAAAAAGATAAGTTTTAGTATAAATGCCATATATATAGAAATAATTACATCTCTAAACAGTTCGATAAATTTACTATTTACAATCAGGCATATATTATATTTACAATTTTACAATGAGATTACATTTGAATGCACAGAGTTTGTATTGAAAATATCAAATATTTGTTCAAACTTATTTCCATACCTATGTATCCTGGATAAAGGTGAATGCATTTTGAAGTTGGTTCAAGAATTGTTACAAAAAAATATTCTTTACTTCTAGTGCACCTACCAGGTATTTAAATTTGAATACGTTCAAGTAGAGCAGGAATGTCAATTATTGATTTATTTATTTTCAGTTCACAAACAGTAAAAGATATCACAATACAGATACAATTTATAAAATAAAAAAAAATAATAACACTACACATCTTTCACCAATTATATGTGAACACCAATAGTCACGAAAAACAAATTGTATATAGACCAAAATTTAGTTTTCATTATATGTTATTAAAGCAGTGTATTAGAATTTATATAAGATTAATTTTAATAAAATAAAATTTAAGATAGATGCAATTTATACAATCGAATATAATTTACTAGATTATTAATAAAGTCTTGTAATAGAAATAAGTATTTTTTTAATGTATATCAATAATTATAGTAATAATAGTCACAATAAAATTAAAAAAATAAAAAACAATGCGTACTCTTATTTAGTGTATCCGTTTTATTACTGTTACAAGTATGTTAGGGTGAGTATATATATTTAGGGTGTGTGAGGGTGTGTGTATATGTGTATGGGTTTCATTATTTTACATAAGAGACCTAGAACTGAGATGGACCTTTTATGCATTTTCAAAATACTTAATGCTTTAAGTGATGTCCCATCTCTGTTGCAATCAATTTCTTTTCATGTTCCCAACCGTGTCACCAGAAGTCAAAATCTGCTATTTATAAAATCTTCTAAGAGCAACTTTGGTTTTTATGCCCCAATGTTCAGAATGTGTAGATAAGTCAATTCAGCACACGACTTGGAATTTTTTGGGATAGATCTTCCGGCTTTTCGTAGATCTCTTCGCGACTAAACGGTGTGGGATGAAGTTGGATTGGCATGGTTTAGCTCAAAGTTTTTGGTCTGTCGTTTTTTTAATATATTGCACACTATAATTGTTTTCCCCTTGTTTGTCTTTGCTAAATAGTTTTATGTTCTCTTTGTTCAGTTTCCTGCATTTATGTTTCTTCATGTAACTGTTGTAATTGGCTTAGGCCGTATATATATAATAAATAAATAAATAAGAATAACAAATCAGATATAACTCTTTGGACTGACGATTATAGAAATCTCATTTAGTTTTTAAGAAAATCATAATTTAAGGCTTTTACGGGTATTTTTAATTGATAATTTATAAAATTTGTCAATGATAGCTTAAATCGGTAAACTGAGCCCCGAGATTTGAGTGTTGGGTGATGGTATCGAGAATCTAGTAGTTAGTAGGTAGAGTAAAGTTGGAGTATAGACGTGGGACTGCAATCAATTTGAACTGATAAACAGATTACAAGCGCACAAACAATGCTAAACTTTGATCGCAGTAACTGCTCGCTGTATTCAGGCCAGATTAAGGTGAGATTTGATCTAGAATTATATTATTTGTTGAGAGTTCACTTGTATAATAACGACAATTAAAAGTTCAGTGCTAGGGGAAATTGGTAATAAAAAAAATATTTAATAGGGTAGTATTTAATAGGGAAATATCACATACTACGAAAACCGATAAAAAAATATGAAATGGATTTCTTCTTCTTTTGTGGAGCATGTGGACATCACCAGTTGCCTCCAGGAGACCCTATCGCCAGCCAGCACTCTCGCTTCTTCCCATGTCAATCCAGCGCCCATTAATTCCACCGAATAAAGTCTAAAGATCGTCATTGACGGCCTTCCGGGACGACGTGATGACCCGCAGGTTTAAAGAAGAGGCATCTTGAGTTTAGTTTCGCCCGAGGCATGCGCAGCACGTGTCCAAGCCAGGTCCACCGCCGCATCCTCAAGACGCTCGTTATAGGAGGCTGCTGCGTCCGTTCTCGGACTTCAATGTTAGTTATAAAATCGAACCACCTTATAACTAATATTCTTCTCAAGCACTTACTCTCAAAACTCAGAAGTTTAGTGTTTTGAGCTTTGGTAAGGTGCCATGATTCGCACCCATATAGGGGAACTGGCATTATACAAGAGTTAAATAATCGGCATTTTGTTTTGACCTAGTATAGACTAGAGTTCCAGAGAATACGCATCATGTTAAAAGTTGCTCCAGCAATTCCTAGGCTGGTTGCGAGCTCTTTATGAGTGCTTCCATCCTCAGTTATGTGTACTCCCGAGTATTTAAATCTGTCAACTTTCTCAATCCTCTGTCCATTATTATAGAGAGGCTGATCAGGGTCAGGACAGGATTTGTTGCACATAATCTGAGTCTTTTCTGAGAAATGGATTTAGAATAATTAATGGTATTTTCAAAATCAATATGGATATTGTAGAGAAATGTTTTTATACGTGAATGTAAAAAAAAAAATCAATAAAAAGTAAAAAAATAAAGGCCTATGAAATACTGTCCAGTAAAAAAAATTGTTTGCTAATTATTAGACGCATAAAAAAAAAAAAAAATGTAATTTTGAAAGCCTGCAAAAACGGTCATTCCATTGGCCACGCCCTTAATACGTCCTGATTCATGTTTATTTGTTCCTGGCTAATTCGTTTAGAACATTATCACGAATCTTCACGTCACAACAACCAAAGGCCAAACACGTATTTTTATTCAATTTTTTTTTGCATTTATGTATGAAAACATTTCTCAAGAATATCCATATTGATTTTGAAAGAACAATTTATTGTTCTAAATCCATTTAATATATTTTTATCGGTATTCGTAGTATGTGACAGTTTCCTATTCTCATGGATTGCCTTGTCCAGATTATAAACCAGCAAATTTTAGCCTCCTTGCCTCATTTAAAACCTTCCAGATAATTTTTAATGTATCAGAGAGAAAATTTTAAATATAGAATTTGTTAAAAAAACATAAATAAATTTTGTTGCGTGCATAAAACTATCAAAATTCAAACATCAGATTTTTCCTTGGTCTCTTAACTTTCAAACTGCGTTTCTTAAATGTTGTATTTTGGTTAGGGACTTCTACGGCAACGATATATGTTATGAAATAAATATCAATTTCTCTAAAACTTCAAACAGTATGTGAAATATATCAAAGAAAAATGTCTAGCGTAAGAATACGTTTCGTCTAAATTAAAAAAAAAACGTTGTTCGGGAATAACCCTGGCACCGTAAATAATAATTTCTAAAATAAAACGAATACATAATACAAATTACATTTTTATATCCTTAGTTGACTACAGTTGAAATAATAATTTATGCTTGGATCACCCAACGGTGTATGAATAGCTGGAATTAAAAACTTGATATTATATTAAAAATAATATCTCGAGTGGGAGTACAAGAACAGTCGTTTACCGCCGATTCATCTCCTTTTCTTTCATTAAAAAACTCTTTTAAATTGACCCCCAGCGACCAATAAACAGGCGGACAAGGTATTTTTAAAAGCACACCTCGGTGGAAAAAGAGCGATATTAAAATGTAATAGCCAAAGTTAAAACATTGAAAATAAAAGATAAAAAGTCCACGTAAGTTAAGTAAACGGTGACATAATGCAGATAGCCTAAACCATGTTCTTATGGCTGAATTGGTCGCAGACTGGTAGTTGACAGAGAAGCCCAGAGAAGATTAATTTATTGTGACCGACCGAAACAAGATTTTCGGCCGAATTTCGACTTCTGTTCTAATTTCGGCCGAAACCGATACATTTATAGCTTCTTTTTACATTTATACATCTTGCCATGCATGACCTTCGGTTCTGTTTGCTTTTGACATGACCAGACTTATGATTTTAGTTTATCCGATCATGTCACGTCTTCATTGGTCGTCCTCGTCTCACGTTACCGTTCATTTTCGCCATATATACTTGTTTTACCATTATTTCGTCATCCATTCGTTCTACATGACTAAACTATTTAAGAATCTCTTATAAACTTATAAATTATACCTAACTCAAATTTACATTCTCGCCTGATGTTATCATTCGTAAGCCTGACTGATTTCCCACGCATTCCAAGAGATTGCATTTCGACCGCGTTCATTCGGCTTTCGTCCTTCCTCAGCCAGTACCATATTTTACTTCCATACACAAGTGTTCGGACTAAAACTCCGCTGTGCAGTGCCAGTTTAGCTTAGATTGACATATTTTTATTGGTAATTACTGTGCTTAGTGCGCCGTTCATTTTGTTGCCCGCATTCACTTTCCTTTCAACATATTTTTCTACTCTTCCATCTCTTGAAAACATGCTTCCCAGGTTATTTACATTTAGTATGCAGTCAGTAACCTCATTATCCCTTTCAAATGCCATCACTTTTGAGTTACTTTCGTTTATCACCTATTCGCCCTCCAGGCATACATTCTAGAGACTCTTTGTTGTAAATCCTTCTAGCCACTTGCTAAAAGAACTGCATCATAAGCGTACAACAAGCAGCTTACTTAAAAGTTATCCATTTTTTCAGTTTACTGAAAAGTTATCAATACCCATACATTATATCTCTTTCAAACAGTTGTCCATGTAAAGATTAAATAACCATGGTGACATTACACATTCCTGTTTCACGCCTGTTGAGATCGCAAACCATGATGTCAATCCCCCTCTTAAACACGCTGAACTCTCCTCGTAGAGAGATGATACTGCACGTATAAGTTTATTGTTTACTCCATACTTTTCCAACACGGCCCACAATTTCATTCTATCTGCTTTATCATACGCTTTTTGCAAATCAACAAATGCGCAGAATAGTTTCTGACTTTTTGCCAAAAACTTCTCCATTAGAAATCGTAGCGCGAAAATTTGATCGGTGCATCTACGTCCACTCATAAAGGCTCCTTGCACGTCCTACACTTTGTCTTTAGTTAGTTTGTTACTTCAAAATGCTCAAAATTAGGCGTTTTTATTTCTCATTAAAATAAGTGTTTAATAAAATACACAATTAAATAAAAGGCATAAATTGAATGGTTCGATGTTATGCTATACATATAACTTGTATAATATGTAACAGTTATTCAATGTAGCTATACGAACATAAACTTATTAACTATAAATAAATTACAATATATAAATATAAAAGATATAAGAACTCACGAGAATATATTGAGTTTTTCGACTGACATTTCTTGGTGGAACTGCATTTTAATTATAATAATAAAAATACTTTATAGTTTTATTCCACTTTTATTTATAATTAATTTATAAATTTTTACCTGTGACCGGGTTTCGTCGTGACCGACATCGTCAGACCGGTCACTGGTAAAAAAATATAAAATAATTATAAATAAAAGTGGAATAAAACTATAAAATATTTTTATTATTATAACTCACGAGAACTTTACTGGAGTCACGAGCCATAAGATGCACCCGAGTACAGCCGAACGTAATCCGACACATCCTGACCCCAGGTTTTAGCTGAGCCGAAACCGCGGAGAAGACTAGTTTTATTGGCCAAAACCGAAACAGAAAAATATTAAAATATGTACGCTAAGAAAAATAAGTAATGTTTAGTACAAACAAGCTATTATTTTTGTATGTAATACGTCGACACAAATCATCATAACTAAATGTAGGCAAAAGCGCAAAACAATTCCTTAGCTGTAGGCACAAGCTTAAAGTAATATACCGTGACACAGGCTTGTTTCTCGGCTCAGTACAGTACTTATATTTTTGTGCTTATATTAACTCTGTTTTATTAGTTTTTAGTATTTATTTACGTATGTATTGATATCTGTACCTTAAAGGATAAACCGCGGAAATCACATTGAACGAAATATTCAGGCAACAAGATTTTGTGATTTATGATTCCAAAAGATCTCATAGTTAAAAAAATATAAAAAATCCCTCAAAAACTTAACATAATATGGAAAATTTTAAGAAAAGCTCACCGATCGAAAATAAAATCGAACCGTAAAATCGTGAAAAACATCATTTCTGGGCTATTGTATGCATTTAAATTGGTTCGTGGTCCAATGGCTAGTTTCGTGGACTCGCAGATCAGAGATCCGAGGTTCAAACCCCATTCCATCACAACTGATCTCCATTTTCTAATAGTAAATTATTTACAATTGGTGAAAAATGAGATAATTTCAATACATAAAGAACTTTCAATGTAAAAAATCAATTATATATACTTTGATAACAATAGTACACATTAAAATTATAATTACTGGGACGGGACTACTGATGATTTTTGCATTAAAACATAGTGACCTTTAGATTTTTTTTTAACCATAAAATGCATTTTTATGGCGAAAGTGGACTTCGGTGTTTTATTCACATATAAAGCAGCTTTTAACGATAATTTCTGCATTTTTAACTTCAAAACAGAAGAAAGTGAACTTCTGTGTTTTATCCTCTAAGTTACAGATATGCATTTTCATGTGTGTATATTTTGTATATATTATTGTAAATATTTATTTATTTAACTTTTTGTACATAATGTTATTTGTACATTGGCGGGCTTATTGCCAAATGGCAATTTCTTCCAACCAACCAATTACCAACTATTGTAGCTAGAAACATACCTAATAAAGCTCAGCCGAAATCAAGTTGGGGTTATCACTAGAGCCCGCCCAGGGCACTGCAGATTGAACTACCACCTTGCTAGAATGAACCATTCCGAAACTTGTAGATGGAGGTTCTGCAGTGCAGATGAGGGAACGCCTATACATTTCACATGAAATTTATTACATATAGAACGGCTCTTCTTCTTTATTTTGTTGGTAATAGTTTGAGGTAACTATTTGTTACTTTTGTTAAAAATTTGTTTTAAACTTCTTTATTAGTGTTTTTTTTTCTTTTTTCGTTTCTTTTCTTAATTAATTTATAAGTAAAAAATATTTTGCTTTATCATTTTTTTTTTACATCATTATATATTTTTATACATAAACATATACTATTTACCTAAATATTAGTTTTCAATAATAATACATATATATATATATATATATATTTTAATGTTATTCAAAATTGACTTCTTAGTTATTTTTTAATTGGTTCAAAGTATTTCTAATACCAAATTATCTTTTTTTATCGATAATTCTATAACTGGTAATATTTTATTCTTTTATATAGTTTTTATTTCTTAGACTTTCTTAATTAATAATATTGTTTTAAATGCTCTGTATTACTTATGCTTACATGTATGTATATTTAATTGTATTTGTAACTAATATGTAAAAGGCACTAAGTGCCGTTTATTTCAATAAAATAAAAAATAAAAATAAACGTGAATGTGATGCTTAACATCATAAAAGGAGCCTCATCCTCAGGGGACCACTGGTTAAACCTGAGGATGTTAAAGAACTCGCCCCTCACCTAATAGCCCGATACTTTATGGATCTGGGCTTGGAAGGAAGGATTTAGCAAAATGTAAACTCTCGCCTTCCGCACAGTTTTCCGGCTCTTTATAGACCTGGGCTTGGAGGGCGAGAACTATTTACGGGGACCCGTCACAAAAGATCTTCACAGGTCGCAGTGACGTCAAGAGCTTGCATAGCACTAACCCCCACCACTTACAAAAAGAAAAAAGAACTAGAAACATAATATAAATAATGTAAATGAATGACTCGACACGAGTTCTGCTCAGTGAGTTCTTTATAAAGAATATGAAAAAGAAGTATTTTGTGAAACAAAAAAAGGATATTTATAAAAACATCATGATGTTTTTGAATGCTAATTTTTACCGTAATTTTCATCCACTTAAGAATTTGGTAAGAAATGCAAATCAAAACCTGTTATGTTCGTTTCCCCCCCAAAAATCTGAAGACAGAGTAAGATACTTTATTGATTAAGTAAATAAAAAAATGTCTTTTTTCAGTCTTAGACTAAACGAAGAAAAATAATTCACAGCAAAAACAGACGCTTAAACTAAGGAGGAAACCTGACGCCTGAACCCCAGATGCCCTACATTTCAAGTGCTTTTATAATCAGCAAAAATGGTATGGAAATTAAATCATTTCAGGGTTATATCCGCTCGATTCCTTCCTGCATGGAAATTTCCCTAAAATGGGGGAGGTCCCGGATGTAAATTATGAATATCTGTTTTCAGGTGTTTTTTCATCCAAAAATAAAGCGTTAAATATAAAGGAAAGAGAATAATTTCAGATCTGACTGAAAACGTGTTTCCAAGGTACTGAATCTACGGTTCAGTTTTTTTAGATCTGTTATTAAATGCGGCGATACTGAAAAACATCACATGTATTTATGAAATACGCTTCCAAATTTGCACGATCTTCGAGAATGCTATTTAAAATCGATCCAACAATTTAGAATTTGTTGCAACAAACGTAAGACTTTGTACTGGGAATGGCTGGCTACATTAGTTTGGAGAAAAGAAGAAAGGCATATTTGCTACTGTATTTTTCCCGATTGATCCGTGGTATTACGATCAGCTTAGGTATAATGAAGGGTATTTTTCTTTATGTTAGTAATGATACCTTAGACAAAGGCATCTTAAGCTGTTTTATCTTCCTGCTTGCAGAACCAGCCTGCCATTGGTAATGCCAGTAGGAAAAGCAATGTTTATACTCAACCATATCTCTTCGGATATCGACATCTGTCGTGTTACTGAAAGAATACTCAAGAGGATTTCACTCTTATTACTAGGCATGCTTATTTTACCATTTTGTCACATTCAAATAGTATCGCTATTTTTTTTTCGTGTTATGTGCCTTGAATATATTTTTGAAATGTACATAAACGTATGAAATAAATAAATTGAAAAGCATAGAGTGAAAACATTTTTGAGATGGAAATATACAAGTCTAAGCATTTACAGGGTTCATGAACTGTCATTGGCTGGTTTCAGTGGCCACTTTAAAAACTGTGTAACATTCACCATTCTGGCGATGCTTAAACATCCACATTTCCTAAACTCTTTTATCTGTTATCTATTTTAAAATAAAAGAGCTGAAATCTTTATAATTGCGGGTTAAATTAATCTGGCTGTATTATATCACTATATATAAGGTTAGTTATTTATTTAATTTTTTTGCACCACAACAGGCCAGGAGGCCTAATTACAGTGGTGAATTACATTATAGAACACCCAGGCTTAAGAAAAATCACTTTTAATTTTTGCGTTCTCACCGGGAATCAAATCCGGAACCTTCCGTGTGTGAGTCAAGCGTCTTGACCACTACACCACGGAGGCCGCCACTTACTAGCCAACGCCTGAAGATTATTTTCAAGTTATGAACCAGTTAGTTTAATCAGCAATATTTTGAGTATGTCCAAATGTTTGTAGACAGGCTGAGTTTCAAGCCCTAGTGAGTTATTAAGATCATAAATATTCCCTTCTCAAAAATGTTTTCCCTTTCCGTTGCAAGAAATGTAGATTTTTATTATTCATTAACCGAATTATTGTAATTACCTAAAATATTAATAATCAAAATAGTTAAAAGTGAATAAATTAAAATTTAATATCTCAACAACAAAATAAATTAATATTGGGAGAAAAAATATACCCCAATGATAAAATATTCATATTGATAATTTAAATATAAATTCTGTGGACGAAAGAAAGTATCTCGGGGTTTCCTTGGATAGATATTTGAATTTCAAAACACATTCTCAATATGTAACAAAAAAAAACATTTATGTGAAGATTGAGAAATTTAATATATATAAAGAGAAGTGTTCTTATATATAAAACAATCATATGTCCACGAACAAATAACTGGTCTTTCATTCTTTTTTAATGTAATGAAAGAGAAATAAAAAATATACAAATTCTTCAAAATAAGGCAATGAGGATTATACTCAAAAGAAATATCTATTCTAATGTAGAATTAATGCACAAAAAAATGAATTGCTCACAGTAAAGCAGCAAATTAAATACAATGTAACAATTTTTATACATAAAATAATTAGGGGGATGAATAAAATAAAAACATTAATAAAATTTAACCAACAATGCCATACATAATATATGAAACACGGGATAAAAAAAAGATAAGATTACCAATGAGGAGAAAAACAGAATCTCAAAATTTATTATACAAGAGATTGAAGCTGTATGATGAGTTACCTGAAGAAATAAAGGAGATAAAAAAGATTGAAATATTTAAAATTGATTTTTAAAAAAAATGTAATTGAGAAATTTTGATAAAAAAATTGTAATGTTATTAAAAGTATATATCAGTTCTTAAAATATTGTGAACTAACTAAATAAAGCATAAATAAATAAATTCATTAATTTTAGAAATAATTTAAAGTGAAATCTAATCAGAATTTTAGGTAATGTGGGCATTCTATAACAATAATTATCATAATGAATTTGCTAAGCAACCAAAGACTACAAAGCCGGCCATTTCGGTACACAAACAACTAATTTATTGCAAACCAATACATCGATTATGGCCGTAATTACAATTGCCTAGAAAATTAATTTGGAATAACGGAATATAATAATGAAACACATAAAGTATCCCGATCGAGGTTATCTTAAGCGATTCAATAGACTTATCAAATTTGGAAATCACATTTAAGGCCGATGGAAATTTAGAAATAATTATAACCAGGGCCACGATTACAATGGGAATTTATCAGAGTTATCTTCGACTGTCTATAGGGAAAAACCGATATTTGTGTACAAAAATGAGTATATTTGCATGAACATTTAAAGTATCTTCGTCGGTTACCTATAATTGAACATGTTTAGAAGAAAAAAATGTACGCATATTCTGTTTTTCGTACAGAAGACTGAATTTTACTTTGTAGATAAAATTGAAGATAAATGTTGACTTCCCATTGTAATCGGGGCCCAGAACTTCGATTAATTGAAAACTTAACTTGACTAAAGAAAGAGAACTTAAGACGTCGACCGTGAAGTAATTTCAGAACTACAAAACATTAAAAAAATTATAGCGCTGATAAGACGATAAATAAAATTTAAAAAAAAATATTTAAAAATATTGTAATGTAGGCATAATATAATCATAAAATTGAGAATAGTCCAGAAGGAGCATAAAATCATATTTAAATACATCGGACTGTGTCCAAAAAAACCCCCACCTTGCCCCACTTTCACCGCACGCATGCGCAAAGTCGCCGTGTAATGTCAGATAGCGAAAAATATAATCAAAAAACATTCGTGTTAATAATGTTAGATAATATTTTTTTTTTTTTTTTTTTAATTTCTCTAAAATTTTATTGTACTCGCGGAAACATTGATTGTCACAGCAGAGTACATAAGTAAAGGGTGATTTAATAAGAGTTATTTAATTAATGAACTTTGAACTTAAAAAATAAAACAAATTTAAAACAAACAATAAATTTGACTGCCACGAAATTGAACGGCCGAGGTTTGGTAGAAAAATTCTGTCAAATCGTTTTCAAAATATTTTAGTTTTTTTGACAATTAAGTAAAAAAATTCATCGTCGAACGAACTCTCAGATTTAGATTGCTTAAGCATTGATAAGCATAGTCTATTCCGTATTCGGAAATAAAACAATACTGAGAGACGTGAGTGCATAAAGATAACCAGTAAACGTCAAAAAATGACACCATCTTCATTATTATACTATTAACGTTTTATTCGCCAACATTTACGGGTTGACTAACGTTTAAAGAGTTTTACTATCCACCTTTAGTTACTATATATGAAACAACTCATTTTTTCTATTTTTGACTATTACAGCCGGGCCTTAGCCAATCGGCGCAGAATAACGAGGAATTGCACACTTTTTTTGGTTTTGCTTTGGGCAACAGCAAATCACACAATGAAGAAACGAAAAGATTGAAATGTCAAACTCAATGTCAAATGTCACATAGTTTATAGTTTATCGAAAAATTGAATATCGAAAAAACGTTTGCTGAACCAGCTAATGGCAGGAAAGCCAATGTTCGGGCAGGACAACGTTTGTCGGGTCCGCTAGTGTTATATATATTAAATGTCGAGGAATGCGGAATCAGATAATAAGTTTGAAAGGAGAAATAAAAACGAACCAAGGAAAGAAAAAGGAATAAAAATAAAAATAGTAAAATTCAAAGAATTCAGGATTCTGGGGATAAACAATAATATTTCAGGCGTTTCTTGAAGGCGGTTAGAGAATATATACATGGAATAGAATATATTACATCATACGTAATTATTATTCATTTAAAGTTACTTTATACTTTATTGTTGTATATTATTATGGCTTAACACGGACACAGCCTGAAAAGCCATAATAGGTTAGTGAATATATGTAGAAATGTAATTTGAAATTAACAAATGAAAATACAGATTTCTGTCTGTCGGGAATCAAAACCGCGACGCCAGTTTCACAGTGAGCCGTCAAACCAATTGCGTCACGGCGCCTGTCGTAAATGTGAAAAAAATGTCATATACAAACAAACAAACCATCACGCCGTTTAGGTAGTCAGAGAGGATAGAACGCCATTTCACTCTATTTTTGCATACAGACCTCGCTTCCTCTACATTCATACATCTTCTCATGCACGCACGCCCATTATTTCAACTTTTGACATGTCCATCTTCAAGTATTTTATGGAATTGATCGTGCCATGTCTTTCTCGGTCTTTCTTGTTTTCTGCATCCATCAACATTCGCAGAGAAGATCGTTTAAGCCGTTCTTTAATGTCATATGTATATAATTTTTTAAGTCAGCCTCGTGGTATAGTGGTACACACAAAAGGTCTCGGGTTCGATTCCCGGCCTGGTTGACATGAAATATTTATTTTAAAAGGTGTTTTTACATTATAATATTTCATATTCCCTGAAATGGCTCCTGAAGCGTAACAGTGATCATTTTACCTTAGTATTAAAAAAAAAAGATCAACATAAGCTGCGATTGGTGTACAAATGCAGTGCCTTATGCACCATTAGGTGCTGAAAGGGGAATGATGATGATGATATAATTTGATAAGTAAATTAGTCTATTATAATAAAAGCATTATAATGAGAGAGACGGATAGAGGAAATATTATGAAGAAATAAGGTTCCTAACATAGTAATATAATTAATTTATTAATTTCAAAATAAACATAAAAATGTTTAGATAATAAGTGTGAAATGAGGAAAAAACATTTTTAAAAC
This sequence comes from Micrasema longulum, assembly GCF_059751315.1. Lineage (NCBI taxonomy): Eukaryota > Metazoa > Arthropoda > Insecta > Trichoptera > Brachycentridae > Micrasema > Micrasema longulum. The sequence goes on from NW_028278308.1 coordinate 254,446, forward strand.
GAACAAAACTATGATTGACGTAGATAAGTCGGACAATGAATAAAATAAAAACTCTAGAAAAGTTTTTCAATTTTGATAAATCGAAGACTTTAAGCTCAAGAAAAAGACGTTTCCGCAGAATTGACGTGTGTCAAAAGAGGTTGGAAAAATGAAGTTTTTTTATAGTTCAAAAAGGTTACTTATTGAAAGAAATAAATGTTTGAAATGAATTTAACGCTTTCATCCCGGGTGTTCATTTTTATCAAATTAAAACGAAATTGAACATTCATGTGCCCACGGGACGAAATTTATTTTTAAAAATAAGCGGCGATCTATCCTTTAAATTACAAGTATACCTAAGAACGTGTTATTTTCCACTAACGTTGGTAGTTTGTATTAGTCCTCGGCCATAGAGGCGAACGTTTTGCGGCGTGGCGCGAGCGCGTTACGCGGCGCCTTGCCGCGCCCGTGCGGTCACTATGGACACGATATTTGTAACCATATGTTTGAGTTCACCGCGCCCACGCTGCGCCGCGAAACGCTCGCCACTACGACCAAGCACATCTGCAAATCTGTTATATACTCTGCAGGAGACAGCTTATACGATTTTTTTATCATATTATTTTTATATCTAACCTTTGTCTCGATGTTACATATTTGTGAATTCTGTATGCGAAAAATAAACTACGGTTACTCCAAATATGACGAAATTGAGTTATGACTATACCGAAATCAAATGTTTCGTCCTCTATTACAAAGTAAGTAGCATATACTTCTAATTTCTTTAAAAATAAGAATTTAAAAAAAATAAATGTAACCAGACCGAATAAGAGGTTAATGGTAGTAAAAAAACATAGTGCACCCCCAAATAATTCAAAGTTTGTATTTTTGTTAAGTGTATTAATATACAGGATGTTTTTTAAACCCTGTCACATCGGAAACCACGATGATCAGTATGGGCAAGAAGACATATTAGCATATTAAAAAAAATATTTAGAACAAAGAATTTAAAAAAAATAAAATATTAAAAAAACAAATGGTTGCTTACTTCTGCACGGGAGAAGTAAGGGGAGCGCGGCGCAGTATCAGACTCCCCCCTCACCCCTCCTTGTTTCACCCCTGCAGAAGTAAACAACCATTTGCTTTTTTTAATATTTTATTTTTTTAAATTTTATTCGTTCTAAAAAAATATTTTGATGTGCCAATATGCCTTTTTACTCATACTGATCATCGTGGTTTTGGATGTGACAGGGTTTAATGAATACGAATATTTTTTTAAACTCGTCATTGATAAAAAGAGGATGTTTTAACTATTTAAAAAAAACACTTATCTGTCTCTCCTGAAAAGTTGGGTTTTTGGAGATACTGAAGTTTGCCGTTCGCATACAGAATTATGTTGAATATATATATTTAAAAATATATAAATAAATATATAAACTTACATGTATATATATATTAGTTTTTTTATGTTTTTAGAACATAAAAAAATATTTCAAAACCATCTAATAACAAAATAACGAAATATCTCAAAATTGTCAACGATGCAGTTACAGTACTTTACGTAAGGCCCTTCGCCGTATTTCGTGAATGTCGATTTATCAAAGAGAGTCCAGACTTATTGTTGATAAAATTGATGTTTTTTGTAGATATTTCTTGATAAATCTTCAACGGTTTACTTTGTTTAATAAAGCTAAGGTTTCCTAGGACAGCGGTGCCCATATTTTAACGGCCGTAGTGAACGGTGATGCAGTGGACAGCCGTCGTAAAGGTGACTACAGTGTGGTTTTCTAAGAAAACGGTGTTATCAACACCATTTAACACCGTTTTCCTAGGAAACCACTCTCTAATCACCTTTACGACGGCTGTCCACTGCACCACCGTTCACTACGGCCGTTAAAATACGGGTACCGCTGTCCTAGGAAACCCCAGCTTTAGTCCAACGAACGCTTTTGCCTACGTATGCATCTTCAAGACTGGTCAGTTGTTTACAACATTTCCAACTTTGATGCATTTTTTTTACAAGGTTGGGAGAGTTGGGAGGGATTTTTATCTTCAACCTTGTAAAAAACAGTATTAAATAAGAAAGCGTTGTAAATTCTAATCTATAAGATTTTATATGTTAGCATCGTGGTGCAATGGTCAGCGCGGTTGCCTACCATGCAAGAGGTCTCAGGTTCGATTCCCGACATGGTTTATATGAAATATTTATTTAAAGGGGTGTTTAAAGGGGTGTTACCAGAATATTTGTCCCTGAACTGGTACCTGAAGCGTAAGACTGAACATCTTACCTTTATCTAACAAATAATGATCAAGATACGCTGCAATTGGTGTACACCATTAGGCGAGGAAAGGGAATGACGATGATAAAAATGGCTACTTAAGCGAAAGCGCCCGTTAGTCAAATTAAACAAAGTAAAACTAAACGCATAAATTTTACCTATTCTTTAATATATAAATAAAATCACTAGTTATTGTTCAATAAAAAACACCATTCAATAATTTAAAGAGTAAAAAAATTCTGAATTTTTCATTTTTTAATAAAAAATAATATTTGTTTTGTCCCCAGAAATTTTTTCAGGCCTGAAGAAGTTAAGAGATTATAAATGATATAGAAGCATTGACAGCAATGACAGGTTTGGAATTCGCGCAAAATAATTAACTTCTTACAGAATTACGGTGTACAAAAAATAAAAATGATTGTTATTTTATAAAAAAACCTTTGTCCTTTTCACATAAAAGCCTAAAAACGGAATTACAAAAGGGAAACAAAATTATATATATATTGTTTTTATATTACTTTTTGCACAATGGGCCAGAAGTCCAAATGACGGTTGGGAATTGTAGCACAAAACACCCAGGCTTGAGAAAAAACACATTGAATTTTTGTGATCTCAGCGGGAATATAATTCGAAACCATGTGAGTGAGGCAAGGGACTATTATTTTACTACGAAGTCCTATGCGTTTTAAGAAAAAAATCAGTACGCACTGAGCAATGATTTTTTGTAATATTTTCGTTTGAATAATGATATTTGGGCAGATGAAAATGTAAAATTTCATTTCGTGTAAATTATTAAGAATTGTTACCATTAGGCCGTTTATGTAGGCTTAAATTAAGGGTGGAACGCCACATGCGTCTATCCTGACATACATTCCTAGCTTCTTCAATTTTAATCTAGAGTAAAAATAAATCACTGAAAACACTTGGCTTCATTAATAGAATATCCTCTGATTTTACTAATGTCCGCACTACCAAAACTCTTTATTGCTCAACTGTTCGCTCTCTTCTAGAGTATGCCTCTGTAGTCTAGTCTCCGTTCTATGTGAACCGTATAAATAATATTAAATCAGTCCAACATCATTTGCTTTGAAAAATAGCGTGGTTGCTTGGATGCTTGGACTAGAGAGAGGTTTTTTTTAAAGGAATAATCCGCTAACCCTCTATTTTGAGGCTTGTCAGTAGGTGGGATAGAGGGAATATGGAAGGAGGTAATGAAAAATAAACCACAACACCCAGACCAATTAAGAAAAAAAAATATTTCTTAGATCTTTCTCTTGCAACTGGCGGAAATCGAATCCGCGACGCCAGTTTCACAGTTGGCCGTCTAAACAACTGCGCCACGGCGCCAGGTAACTATTCAAATGCTGATATGGAGTCAATGTCAAAAGAGCACTTACACACTTCTGGTCGAAAAATAAGGCGAGGTCTATTTTGAAAGAGCGTATTAAGCTCTCAAGGACAAAAACTATTTTCAAGAAAGGAGTAAAGGACTAGATTTTCCTTAGTGGGAGGGATTTAAGTAGAAAACTCCTTGATGATTTTCCAAAAGTTTAAGTTTACTGTTTACCATATTGATGTGCCATATACTCGTATATGTCTTTTTGAATTATTTTTTGTGTTTCTGATCCTATATTTATGGTTTTATACGCATGTGTCTGTGTAAACTAATTGCTCGTCCCATCTCAACACAGGACTTTTAGTCCCATGGAGTTGGGATTTATGCCTTAAATAACGTGTAATAAACTACATGCGTGTAAATAGATAAATATATAAATAAATGAATGTTCAGAATTTCTAGTCTACAAAAACGTAGAGCTAATATTAACTCCATATATATGTTTGGCATACTAAATGGTATAATCGATGTGCCATCATTACTGGGACAGGTCGAATTCCATATTCCGACTTGTAGGTTGAGAAACAATGAAGTACTGTTCATCGAACAGCATAGAACCAACTTTGGCCTTAATTCTCCAATGACCCGTCTTAGTTGTATTGTTAACTAAAGAGAAGATCATCAGGATACTTTTAGTTTAAGTTTATAAGGATTTAAACGAGTTCTAAATAAATAGATCTTGTCTTGATGTCTTTTATGTTTATCAATGCTTCATTCCTTTTTTTAAATGTTTTTAACTGTTCTTATATTGTAATATTTATCCCTATGAACTATATAAATGGACAATGTCCGTAAATAAAATATATGAAATAAAAATAAAATAGAAGGAATGTTAATTCTTGTACACATATTATTCGATTGTTGCGCGGTATGGTCGATAATTTTGAGATTATGATGAGCATTGGTTTGTATGTTCCAGCTAATTACCTATTCTTACCTGCCTATGGTTATGCCTGTTGGAAGCGCTACCGCTATGCTAAAAAACATCGCTCTGGATATTGATATGTTCCATGTATCCGAAGAAGTTTTCCAGAGAAGGATTCTCCTACTATATTGACAAGAGTCTCTTTTTTTCCTAATATCAAGTTGAAATAATTCAATAATATGAATCTCACTCGAGACAATAAAGGTTTTAACTCTAACTTCAGAAACGTCAACAGATGGAAGAACCGAAGGAATATAGTGTTCAAATATAGGCAGAATGGTGAATGTTACACAGTGTGTAAAGTGACCACTTAAACCAGCTAATGACAGGTCATGCCCGTGGATGCCTAAACTTCTATATTCCCTTTTTTTAAAGTTCTTCATCTCTGTTGTAATACTTAAATTTATGTTCTTGTTATAAATATACCTCTGCTTGCGATCATTACATCATTATTCCCTTTCCGCACCTAATAGTGCAAAGGCCACTGCATTGGTACACCAATCGCAGTAAATCTTGATAATTTTAGTTGAATGGAGGTAGGATGATCAGTCTTGGTCAGGTGCGTTATAAAATTTTTAAAAAATATTTGCGTTTGCCCAAATATTTCAATTTTGGAGCCATTTTGAACTAGTGGTAACTCACCATTAGAAAATGTGAATCGAGTTGGGGTAGAGTGAGGTTCGAACCCGGGAACTCTGATCCGTGAGTCCACGGGTCCGAGACACTACGGGACCCAAACGCGATTTGAAAATCACTTTTTCTTTGTGTTCTCATCGGGTATCGAACCCGAAACCTTCAGTGCGTGAGTCAATGGTCTTAGTTACTAAACCACAGAGGCCGCCGGATATTGTCGGATATTGTAATTGTTAATGCTATTTAGTTAATGAAATTACACGATTTGGTTGAAAAACGTAGAGGACATTAATCATTGATACGCTTTTCGTGGTCAGGAAAAGGATTTGAGGGAATTGTAACGGAAACAAATGGCCATTATTTAAACATGTCGCGTAATGCCGGTCGTAATAACACGACTCTTGTTCATTATTATGCATAAAACATCCACTGAGTAAACATGCAAAAAAGCAAAAATTGGAATTACAAAATCCTTTCATTTTTACGCCACGGATAACCAAGAAACTAATCACTAATGACCGACCGAAGTTTAAGTTTCGGTCGATAAAAGAAGTGTCGGCAGCGGTTTCCGTTTTGGCCGAAACTAGAACTGAAGCCAAAATCCGGTTTTCCAAATCATCACAATAACACATGACACAGGCATAAAAAAAGCACATCTTTGTTAGCTCACAAGGAATCGAACTCGAAAGCCCTGCGCGTGATGTAAGCGTCGTGTGGTAGCTATTAGGTAAACCACGAAGCCGCGGCAAAAGATTTGAGAATTTGCTATAAAAATGTTTTCTTGGATGCGGTAAAAGTTAGAGCATTTAATTGTACGGTGAAATTTCTCTAAAATGTATGAAAAAAAATCATAAAAATGGTTTTAATAAAAACACCTTCTTCGATCTCGTCAAAAGCTCTAACAGATCAACCAATAAAAAAATTGCAGTGATAGATTTTGGGTAAACGGAAAGTCAACTCACCAATCAGCAGAACTCAACGAAAAAAACTTGTGACGTGAAAAATTCCAACACTTAAGTGGTGATAATACGATACATTAAAAAAAAAATATTTTGGCTTATTTTATTTTTTAATTATTTTATTAAAAACTTTATATACAAATACAATTTATATACATATAAGTTCGGGCATATTGCCTTAGGGCAATTTCTTCCTACCAACCCAAACCGTTCAGTTTGAAAAAATTACAAGTACATGGACATATTCAATCTTACGATTTTATGCAAAATTAAAAACAAAGATTAAGAAAATAAAAAAAATAAAATTGACACTATACTATGAAGAGAGAAGAGGAGATGGAAAGAAAAGAAGAAGGATAAATGAACAACTTAAATATTTAGATAGTGACATTTCAATCTTGACTTAAATACTAATATTTCAATTTTCATACTATTTCCTAAAAGTCTTAAATAATTTTTGCTAGAAAAATGGAAATTGGATTGTGTTAGAGTGGGATTTGAACCTCGAACGTTTATGCCGTGAGTTCACAATACTGCCACGGGACCGCAATCCGGTTTATGTGGCCACTTTACACAGTGTGTAACATTCACCATTCTGCCTAAGTTTAAACATACACATTTCCTCAACTCTTCAAGCTGTTGACTTTGGTGAAGTTAGAGCTGAAACCTTTATCGTGTGGGTGAGATTCATCCGGCTGAACCAATTCACCTACTAGGAAACGCCCGAAAACAATTTTATAATTTTTATACTTCTTATACCAGTTAGTTGATTTAACGATGTTTGGAGTGAGTCTAAATGTTTGCAGATAGGCTGGATTTCCTCCCTAGGGAGTTATATAGATCTTAATTTGTTGCAACAGAGAAGGAAAAAAAATTAACAACGGAATATGGATGTCAAGGCATTTACAGGGCTTATGACCTGTCTTTAGGTGGTTTAAATGGCCACTGCACTGTGAAACATTCCCCATTTTGCCTATGTTTAAAAATCCACATTTTCTCTACTCCTCCATCATTCGTCTTTTGTGAAGTAAAAGAGCTCAATCTGGTTGTGGTCCCGTGGCTAGTGTTGCGGACCTACGAATCAGAGGTTCGAGGTTTGAACCCCACTTTCCCCCAACTTGAGTTCCATTTTCCAAGAGTGAGTTATTTACAACTCATTGAAAATGGCAACCGAAATTGAAATATTAGGGTAAATTATAAAAACGCCAATATTTATTTTTTCCTTATTTTTTTTTAAATGCCAAGACTTTTATATTCCCTTCGAAAAATATTTTCCCTCTCTGTTGCGACAAATCAAGATCTAAATAACTCCCTTGGGAGGAAATTCAGCCTGTCTGCAACCATTTGGAAATACTCAAAACACTGTGAAATCCTATAAAAAACGTCTCTCGAAATTCGTCTAAACGAACACATCGTAGATCTTCAGTGGGTTGGCTATTACTTGCTTATTAGATTCACTTGTTAGTTGTTAGGCCATGTCCGGAGGCAAAGGTCGACTTAACGACCATCGAAATAAAAGGGCTCAGATAAAAAGCTCATTTTTGTTGTTCATCGTTTCTCAATCTTGGGGTCGCGATCAAATACGAGGGTAGCAATGGACACGGAATTTTGTCTGCTTAGATGCAGTAGTCGCGCATACGAGATATTCAAGACCTTACATAACATATTATTTCAGCTGGCCTACCACATACTGCACACCACATCTGAAGATGAAAGTCTCCTAGGCAGTGTTCTCACAAAGTAAAATTTGTCGTTGCTGAATGAGAAAAACTGCTCAAAAAAGTTCATTGTCATTTGAAGATATAATCTTATACCATTTTATTTATTTATTCATATAAATATATTACAAAAAAAAAACGTATCACTAAAGCTAGGGTTTCCTAGGACAGCGGTGCCCGTATTTTAACGGCCGTAGTGAACGGTGATGCAGTGGACAGCCGTCGTAAAGGTGATTAGAGAGTGGTTTCCCAGGAAAACGGTGTTATCAACACCATTTAACACCGTTTCTCTGGGAAACCACTCTCTAATCACCTTTACGACGGCTGTCCACTGCATCACCGTTCACTACGGCCGTTAAAATACGGGCACCGCTGTCCTAGGAAACCCTAGCTTAACTCTATGAGGTCAAGAGCCCTGTGTTGAGTTGGGATACAACATAATAGAAAGTGGAAGCATGAATATTATTTAAGAATACTACAAAAAACAATTATCAATTAAACATAAACTTTAATAAACATCGGGTCAACACGCCAAATAGTACCATATACTCCTATATAAATCTATGCAATTGCAATAACAATCATAACAGAGATGCCAAAATTTGACAAAAGTATATTAAAAGAAGGGTTTGCGAAAATTTTTTTTATTGAAATTTTAGAAAAGTACAATGGATTAATTAATATGTACATTAACAAATTACAACAGGGATGGAGAGCACCTTAAAAAAGGGATTAAGGAAGTCTAGGCATTTACAGGGCTTATGACCTGTCATTGGCTGGTTTAAGTGGCCACTTTACACACTGTGACATTCACCATTTTTCATATGCTTGAATCATATGAACATCCATATTTCTTAAATTTTTCCATCAACAGATGGAAAAATTGAAGAAATATTAGTGAAAATAAGAGCTTAAACCTTTATTGATGTGAAGAGATTCTTCTGACTGAATTATTTCACATACTAAGCAACACCTGAAAACAATTTTTTAACTTCTTCTTGGACCAGTTGGTATATTACAATATTTGAGTTTGTCCAAATGTTTGTAGACAAAATACTGAATTTCACCCCCTCGGGAGTCATTTATCTTAAAAAATTACAACAGGGATGGAGAAAACTTTAAAGAAGGGAATATGGAAGTCTAGGCATTTATATTTTTATGTACATATATATATATTTTTTAATAGACAGATAAAACTCATAAAAGCAATATGAGAAGAAAAAGTTATGTAGAGTGACAGTATCGTAAGGTTTTTTTTCAAACAAAGTGTCTCAATACTAAAAAGATTGAGAAACAATGTCTTTAGTAATGGGAAGTGTGCAAAGTATTGTAAAGGGACATAGGATGAAATAACAGAATTCAAGATGGACGGCAAAATAACTTCGGACTCCAAACATAAATAAATTTGCGATAAGACCTTCTAGAATGGATTCCTCTCCTAGAAAGAATGATAAAAATAAAATAAAAACGTTGCGATAACGTTTTACTTTGATCATACAATTGAAAGAATCGTGTACGTGGGAAAGGAAGAGTCACTTAAGGAAGATTTTAACAAAATGAAAGTTGTTTTTTTTCTTTCATAAAATAAGTTTTTCCGTGCAACCAATTTCAAAGAAAAAGTAACCTATATTAACTTTCATACACTTCAGCTTTATTCCCTGCAATAGTAAGGACCCATTTATTTTTTTTTAAATTGAGTTGTCAAACGCTTCTAGTTTAATCAAACATAATAATAAAAATACGTATAATATTTTATTCCACATTTATTTATAATTTTTATCAGTGACCGACATCTTCAGACTGGTGGGAGACTAAACAAATTTCATACAATTGTTTTTACTTTATACTTAAATTATTTTTATTTAAACTCTTTTATTTCCATAATTATATACAATTGTGAGTTACAACCCCCGCTTACACTTGAATATAACATAGAAATTTGTTTAGTCTCCCACCTGTCTAAAGATGTCAGTCACTGGTAAAAATGAAAAATTTTCAAGTAAGAGTAGTTTTTAAATCTGTAAGTGAGTATTGTTTTAGCGTATAATGGTTTTGGTGTCATAAGTTGTGATTAAATGATAACTTAGTATCAAACAGCACCCCGAGATCCCTGGACGTAGACGTTCGTTCAAGTGTTACTCCATCCGTGATATAATGGAAATAAATTGTTTTGGACGCTCTTGTGTACATGACAAAACATTTAGAGACATTGAAGAACAGTTTGTTTCGTTTACTTCATTGTATAATATTTTGAATGACGTACTGAAGTTTCGAACAGTCCAAAGCAGTTTGTATTGTACAGAAAATTATCAAGTCGTCACCAAATAATCCAAATTTGGAAAAAATTGTTTCATTACAAATATTGTGAGCAACATTGGTCCTAAATTAAACCCCCGGGGCACTCCTGAGGAGGTGTGAAAAGATGCAGATTGATAAAGTCCATATGACACATACTGCTTTCGATCTATAAGATAGCTTGAGAAAAATCTCAGAAGAATGTCACTGAAGCCAATCTTATGAAGTTTCTGAAGCAAAATCTGGTAATCTACTTTATCAAAAATAAAAGTGGAATAAAACTATAAACGTATTTTTGTTATTATAATTCAAATGCAGTTCCACCAAGAAATGTCAGTAGAAAACTCAATATATTTATTTAATATGCTACTATGTCTTCTTGTTCATACCGATTGTCGTGGTTTCCGGTGTAACAGGTTTCAGTTTACAAATTGTATAAAAAATTGTAAAGTATTTGAAAATAATAATAATTATAATCTTCGTTAGTCATTAAAAAAAAAAAAAATCACATTGACTTAGCAAAAATAATATAAATACAATGTGTACATTGATAGAATATTTATATATAATCCCTAATAGTAGAGTACAATGTTCTATGCATATTTACCAATATAAGTGAATAAAATTAAACGTTTTTAAGATTAAACTGATTGGACATGATCAATTCGCCGAAAGGATTACAAAACTCTTTAAAAGCTTTCAAATTTTTTTGGAAGCCACCAGATCTGTATATCCGACAGGACCTATAACAGGGCCACGGATAGTAGCGAGAAGCTCCATTCGGTAATTATAAGGGGGAAAGGGACAATACCACAAGCTGTTCAGAAGGATTTCACCCCCTCGGGAGTCATTGAGATCCACATGTATTTCTGTCATGTAATTTTTTTTTGTCATACCATTCTGCATCCTTGTTGTAATTTGTTGAAATAATTTGTCATTAAATTTACCATGACCTGATAAAAACTGCGTAGTCCAGTGATTAGGGATAACCCGAGAAGATTTTAAGCGCTGACGGATTGAAGGAAAAAAACAGCGACAGCAAGACGATCCGAGGTCACTCGCCCAAATATTTTTTTTCAACTGAATGACAGCGGACTACCCCGCTATCACCGCTTACCATACCTCCCACAAGGATATAACCATTTGGAATCCTCGATATACAATTTATATATCACGACTAGATAAAATACAGAATAGATTCCTTAAACTTCTGGATCGTAAATATCTTACATATTTTGACTCGTATAAAAACTCTTCTTCCTTTCATAGTTTAACTTCCCTTACTAAACGTAGAAGCATTTCTGATCTGTTCTTCTTCAAAATTTCCTCTTCAAAATTTGAACAATTTTATCGATAGTCCATATCTCTTGGAGCGTATTTCAATCAATTGTCAACGTAAAGTCAACAAGACAAGTTAATTTTTTTTGTTATTCATTGCCCAAAAAAATATGTTCAAATCTCATTTATTTATCGTAGCTGCTCTAAATTTAATTTACTTTGTCCCCACTTGGATATTTTTAATACAAAATTTTGTGACTTCAAAAAAAAACTTTTTGAAACACTGTTAAATAAAACATTTGTCAGTGTGTAATAAGTTTATGTTCCTGTAATTATGTTTATTTTATTATATCAAAACTTTTAATAGTTCAAATAAATTATGAAAATCCCTCTCCTCCACTCCTCTATCTATTTCCTCATTCTTGACCTTCTTACTAGCTCTTTTTTTCTCATGTCTTATATAATATATTATTTTTCTCTTTGCTGTGTAACATGTTCTCTCATTATATTTGTAAAAAACGTTAACTGGGTGTATGTACTATTTTTTATATTTTTTATTCTAATATAACAACTGTTGTTTTTCCTAAATAAATAAAAAAAATATATATATATATATCTGCAGTAAAAAATATACACAAATATAATATCTACTTTGTAACGACTTTTTTCGAGAAAATTCCCTAAAAAACATGGAAATAAAATCGCTAGTACCATCTTAAATAACATATTCAAAGTTTTTTTCAAATTTAAATACGCAAAGTCAGGGACTTTTGCAAGAAGCAACCTTTAAGAAAAACCCTTTGGAAATCGAGGAATATTATCGTGACCACGTTGTAACAACCACTCTATAAAGTCTTTGGGTGCCTTAAAAAACCTATTAAACGTAACCGATAGAATGTTGACTTTACGAGCATTTGCATAGAACATGAATCCTTTCAGAATATTTCAAGACAGATTCTTTATTTATGCAACTCAAAAGCACATTTAAACTCACTTAAAAGCATTTAAAAACGTAGTTATGTAAAAAGTTTCAAGCATAAAGTACATTTTTATAAGTTAAACCTATTAAATGTACTTGCTTGGCTACTGGAGACAGAAGTATTTCGTATTAATATTTTGCTTTGTAACTAACTAACTAACTAACCATCACGCCATTTCTCCGGAGGGGTAGGCAGAGAGGATAGAACGCCACACCACTCTGTCCTGGCACACTTCCTTTGCTTCCTTCACATTCATACATCTTCTCATGCACGCACGTCGATTATTCCGACTTTTCACATGACCACTTTCAAGAATTTGTTGTACTTGATCATGCCATGTCTTTCTCGGCCTTCCTCGACTTCTACAACCAGACACATTCGCATCATAAATCTTTTTAGCCGTTCTTTCATCATTCATTCGCTCCACATGACCGAACCATCGCAAAAGACTTTTCTTAATTTTGTCGATAATGCTTAACTCAGCCTTGCATTCTGCTCTAATTTCGACATTAGGGCACCTATCATACATTGTTTTTCCGCACATTCGCCTGAGGGATCGCATTTCAACAGCATTCAGTCTACTTTCGTCCCTCCCTTTGCTTTGTAAAAAAACAATATATACGCTTTTAGTCTTAAATTAATTCCCGTGAACAAAAACAATATTTTATGTTAAGTATGTATCATAAGTAATCGATATTTTATATACATTACGATTTATTTGAAATTTTTTCTTATTATTTAAGAAAATATTTGAGTTTGTCCAAATGCTCGTGGACAAAAGACTGGATTTCACTCCCTCGAGAGTCATTAAGATTACTAAGACAAACTCAAATATTGTAATGAAACTAACTGGTCCAAGAAGAAGTTTAAAAATCAAAAAAATGTTTTTAGGCGTGGCCTGATATGTGCGATAATTCAGTCAGATGAATCTCTTCACAACAATAAAGGTTTCAGTTCTTTAACTTTACTTAAATCAACAAATGGAAGAATTGAAGAAATATGGATGTTCAAACATAGGCAAAATAGTGAATGTCACACAGTGTGTAAAGTGGCCACTTAAACCAGCCAATGACAGGTCATAAGCCCTGTAAATGCCTTGACTTCCATATTCCCTTATTTAAGGTATTCTCCATCCCTGTTGTAATTTGTCAATTATTTAAGACATTATTAAGCACTTATTTTCAATAACGAGTCTCAAACAATAAATCAACACGGTTCATGAAACATGTGACACTAAAGCAACAAATTGAATATAATGTAGCAATTTTTATACACAAAATAATTAACGTAAAAAAAAGATAAGATTACCAATGCCAATGAGGAGAAAAACAGAATCTCAAAACTCATTGTACAAGGGATTGAAGCCGTACAATGAGTTACCTGAAGAAAATTATAAAGTTTATATTTGAAGCACTAACTTTGTGGTTATTTATTTTATTATATTTAAAATTAATTTGAAAATATATGTTATTGAAATTTTTTTATAAAAAAATGTAATATTATTAAAAGTTTATATTAGTTATAAAGATGTTATGAACTAACTTAATAAAGCATAAATAAATAAAATTTGAGGGTACTACTTGCAAACCTGGTAAAATCCAAAATCTAAAAAAAGTTAAATATTGATTGAAACATATTCAGAATACAATTTTTTACAATAATCATAACATTTTCAGTTAGAATACGGCTTTGTCTGTAAAAATTTGACTTTTAAATTATCGGGTGTGTAGAAAACATGGCAACTTCTACATGAGTATTGCAAAGTACTGTACTTTCAGCGCCAGCTAAGGTATTTGAGATTTTAATTAGTAAAATCATCGCTTCACGAGTCGAGCCATTTATAAAAGATGAACAGCATGGGTTCAGGAAGGGTCGCTCGGTTGAAATTTAATGAAATTTACAGACTATATTACGGCTGCATTAGATGCAGGACATCTCAGGTTGACTGTTCATATAATGACTTTGCCAAAGCCTTTGATACAGTCGATTATGATGTTATGTTAAACAAGCTGAGTGAGATCGGTTTCTCGGATGGAATGCTAAAATTAATGACGAGCTACCTCCGAAACCGAAATCAATACGTTTTACATGGCTTGTTTGCAACAAAAAAAATTAATACTTACTCAGGTGTTCCCCAGGGATCCAACCTGGGTCCATTACTGTTCTCTATTTTTATAAATGATATTAAAAAAGTTGTAGTCAAATCGCGTTTTTTATTATTCGCAGATGACTTGAAGTTATTTTTGAGGGTTAAAACTTTGGATGATTTTCGTATTCTCCAGGCGGATATAATAAACGTATCTAAATGGAGAAGACGAAATGAATTATTGTTCAATATTTTAAAATGCTCAGTTATGTCTTTCACCAGGGCCCACAAAACGCCTTTTTTCCGCCATAGAATGAATGACCAGAATCTTATGCGGATTGCGAAGGTTAAAGGTCTAGGCATCACTTATGTGAGTTCCCTGACATTTCATGATCAGATCGAAACACTTTGTAGTAGTTCATTGAAGATGTAAGGATTCGTCTTGCGTACTGCCAGGGTTTTTGGTAGTACACGAGTGCTGAGAATTCTTTATAATTCGTTGGTGCGAAGTAGAATCGAGAGTAGCTCGATGATTTGGGGACCGTGTGAGTTGAAGTACTCTCTTAAGGTGGATAAGGTTCAGAAGAAATTTCTTCGGTTTCTCTACATGAGGGAGTGCGGATATTATCCATGGCTTTATCCCACTAAGTTCCTCTAGGGTATGCTTGGTTACAGCAGTTTGAAGACTAGAAGGAATGTGTATATAACAACGCACTTTTTTCGATTGTTGCGCGGTATTATTAACAACCCTGAAATTATGCGGAGCATTAGCTTTTATGTTCTTGATAATTACCTTAGACAGCGTCAGCATAGACTGTTTCACATTCCAATAAACAGGACCAACCTGCCAATGGTTATGCCTGTTGGAAGGGCTATCTCTATGTTGAACAATATCACTTTGGACAATGACATTTTACACGTCTCTGAGGGAGTTTTTCGTTACAAGATTCTCTTACTTTTTTAACATATTATTCTTTGGATATTAAGTATACTAATGTATTTTTGTATATATACCTAATTTTACCTAATTACTTTAATTATTTCTATATGTATGAATTAAGATATTCCATTTTGTAATGTACATATATATGAATAAATAAATAAATAAATAAACAAACGTATAAAATTCAAACTATCATTTCACTACTGTTTCTTGACATAATCATGCTCATGTCATCACTGCTTGCGAATAAATATTTACTGATTATAATAAAAAAATGTAGTTTTAAAAAAACTTCAAGTTAAGTATTGTATCAGTTTTTATGATTGGCTCAAAACAAAGAAAGATGGATTTTGCCGGGTTTGCAAATAGTACCCTCATCATGTGGGAGGTTTATTTCTAATAAGAGCATAATATCGAGCTGGTGTTTTTTTATTTGAGTGAACCTACCATGTTTAAGATGTGGAGTTCGATTCCTGGCAGAGAGGAGGCGAAATATTGGTTATTACAGTTGGTTTAACGTTACAAAATTTTATTGTCTATAGACTGACATCTGAACCGTAAGACTGACCTTAGATTTCATGTAATAAAACTGATCCGGATACGCTGCAATTGAAGAATTAATACAGTGCCGTATGCACCGCTGGGCGGGGATAAGGTGAAATGATGATGACATTTGATACAAATGCGTGAATTATCTCAGAATTATAATTCTAATCATTAAATCTGATGGATAATGACATCAATAGAGACACCTTAACCCATTTTCGGTGGACATAATGGTGTCAGCTGTCAGTATGCACACTTAATGGGGATGAAAGCTCACTCGAAGCTCCATTGTATTATACAAAAACGACAGTTGTTAAATTAATCATGAGAGCATTTTTTATATATGAGAGTTACAAGATTGCAAACCTTGCTAATAATTACCATACAAGGTTTTTAAAAAAAAAAACAGATCTTTTTCTGAGAATAGATGGCTTATGACCATTATACAAACTTTTTCGCATTAGCAAAATGCATAGAAAACCACACAAATCATATTCAAGAGAAGGTATTGATAGACGTCAGTAGGCTTTCCGTTTCACTTGAAGAGATTACGGCATTTTAAGTCTTGTTTATTTACCTTTTTTTCTGTGGTATTCGAGAGGTTCGAACCTCTTTGAAATCGTTATAAGACGATGGACAACCAATGACAGGACATAAGCCTAGATATGCCTAGATTTTCACATTCCCAGACAGTTTTTGCATCTCTGTTGAGATATTGGTATCATAACTAAAACTATTGCATACCTTAAATTCAAATGTCACAATGATTTTTTAGATAAATTCGTAAAAGCTTTATATTTTAGGTTTAAAAAAAATATATATGTTTTGAGTTTGTCCAAATTTTTGTAGACAAGGACTGGATTCAACTCCCTGGGGAGCTGTTTATATTAACATATTACAAAAGAGATGAAGAACATTTAAGAGAAGGTAATATAGAAGTGTAAAGTGGCCACTTAAACCAGTCCTTGACTGGTCATAAGTCCTGTAGATGCCTGGACTTCTATATTACCTTCTCTTAAATGTTCTTCATCTCTGTTGTAATATGTTAAATATATATGTATAAGTAACCCAAAAAACATACAAAAGAAGAACGTACTTTTTACTTAGTGTTGTGACATAAAGGGTCTTACTCATAAACTTGGCATAAAGTTACGCCTAGGTATAGTGGTAGAATACGGATGTAAGTACCATCCTTATTACAGTGGTAGAATAAGAATCATATTCCGATCCTTATTTTACCATTATGCCAAGGCGTAACTTTATACCATGTTTATTAGTAGGCCCTATGTGTCAAAAAATATTGTTTTTTTGTAAAGTTGAAGAAAACTACTTGCGTCGTTGTTCTACAATAATGACGAATTATTCAGAAAATAAATGACCTATTAGATCAATATTAAATTATTAACATTAAATAAGAAGGCTCGTACGGTTTGAGAAATACGAAAAAAAATATATAACTAGTTTTAAGAGTGGAGGATATCTACGGAAAGTGTTGTATGCTCCAGGTGCATAAGGAGAGCCTCCCATCGGACCGTATTACAGAAAGGTTAAGAACAGGATGCCTCGCTCTACAGATAATTAAAACTACTACGGCCAAAAATCATTATACTTATATGGGACGGAAGCTTTTCAATAACTTACCACAAAAACTATGTCAAGAAATAAACTACGGAAAATTTAAAGGATAAATTGAAGAAAAGCTTCCTGACATAATGAACATTAACCGTATTCTGAAAATAAAGATGTATGTATAATATGTGCCTGTGTATATCAATTTATAAATTTTGTGTTATAATTCATTCATTTTTTATTAGTGTTAAACTTTCTCAAATTTTACAATTGTATAATATCTTTTTTTTTTTCCATTTAAATTATTTATTGACAATTCTTGATGGAATTCTATAGTAATGATGTAATAACTTATATTTACATATAAGTTATTAATTTAAAAAATACTTGGTACACTTCCACTTATTTATTTTGACCAATTAGCGCTTTCACCCTCTAATGGGCATCTTCAGACTGGTGAATATTATACAGTGTAAGGGTAATTCATATAAAACTAAATATTATCTTAAGTGTAGGTACATTTAAAAATATACAAAACGCAATATTTCAATTGAGTACACCGCCAACACATGTTTCAATAATTTGTCTCACTCTGTTCCATCCATATTTTTAAAAAAATTGAATGTTCGTAATAGCCAACTCTAGGAACCCAAAAACGTTTTAAATAGATTCGTTCAATAATAAAGTATCGTTTTTCAATCCGACAAGAAGAATGTGAAGATTATATGATGCAATAGTATTAAAAGCACGAAGATTGATATTTTTGAGGTCAGATTGTTTAGGTTTAAGAAATGTATAAATCTCCCTTCCCCTCCTTATCCTCTCTTCAAGCATTTCCGTTTAAATCCCCCCCAATTTACAATAACTTACTGTTCTTAAAAAAAAAAAAAATCTTTTATTATTGAAAAATATTTACAAGTACATGAAAATAACATTTTTATATGTATAAACTTATACGTATTTCATTTAAATCATTTATTGACAATTCTTGATGGAATTCCATTGTAATGATGTAATAACTTCTATTTACATATAAGTTGTTAATTTAAAAAATACTTGGTACACTTTCACTTATTAATTTTGACAGTTTTTTTTCGCTTTCACCCTCTAATAGGCATCTTCAGACTGGTGAATATTATACGTGTAAGGATCATTTATATAAAACTAAATATTATCTTAAGTGTGGGTAAATTTAAAAATAAGTTGAAAAAGATACAATATTGCAATGGAACAGAGTGAGACAAATTATTGAAACATGTGTTGACGGTGTACTTTAAGAGAATATTCTATTACATGAAAAATATTTATTGTTTCATTACAATGTACAGGGTCTAACTAAGGGGGCTAATAAGAGTGAGTTTTTAAATTATATCTGCTGATTTATTAAAATTCTATCGCTATAATTTGTTTATTCTATTTATTTCTAAAACTTCCAATCTATCTAACTTTTGACCTTTATGTCCTACATGTAAATTTTTTATGTTTTTTGTTTTATCAAAAGTATGTTTAAATTCATTTGAATGTGATGCATAGTTTGATAAGTCGTTATTTAATCTATGTGAAGCTAAATGTTCTTTCACTCTATATTTAATAGCTCTTCCGCTTTGTCTATGTAAATATAAGTTATTACATCATTATGTGTATTTATTTAACATGTAATTTTTTTTTTAATAACTTTGTATACTTCGTGGAAATCTGTTATTAGTTCCGAGTTTATACACTCTCTCTGTTTTGCAAATCTGTTTGTTTACTATAAATATGTATGTAGAACTGTTGATTTCACAAATAAAATAAAATAAAATAAATATTCGTATTTCTTTGTTCAAGGGGTGTACCTTTTTTTCATTAAATAATAATAATTTTAAAAACACGTAAAAAAGTATCAAGCATGATGAAACATATGTTATTTATTATATATACGGCCTAAGCCAACTACAAAAGTTACATAAAGAAACACATATACAAGAAACTGAACAAAAAAAACATAAAACTATGTAGCAAAGAGAAACAAGAGCAATACAGTAATGGTATAGAATATATTCATAAACACTATAAACGTGTTTATGAATATATTCTATACCATTACTGTATTGCTCTTGTTTCTCTTTGCTACATAGTTTTATGTTTCGAGCGAAACCATGCCAATCCATCTTCATCCCACGCTGTTTTTGTGGCGAATAGATCTACAAAAAGCCGGAAGATCTATCCCGAACATTTCCAAGTTATGTGACGGACTAATCTACACATTCTGGACATTGGGGCCTAAAAACAAAAGTTGCTCTTAGAAGATTGAATCAATAGCAAAAAATAAATTAATTGTAACAAAGATGTAACAACATTACTTATAGCATTAAATATTTAAAAAATACATATAAGGTTCACTTAAGTTCTACGTTTCTCCAATGAAGACAGATTAAGAGATTGATCTATTTCAAAATAGAAATAATTACCCCTTTGCAATCCAAGCCACCATGCCACTTTTCTTAGAAAACGGTGTTGGACAGACTCGATATGGTCAATATGAATTCCATAGAATGGAGACCAATTTGAAGAAGCATATTCTGGATGGGGTCGAACTAGTGAACAGTAAATATTTTTCATTGTATTCATATTTTTGAAGTCCGTTGTCATCTATTGATAAAACCAAAAAGTTTGAGACATTATAAGTTATATATTTTTTTAGGTAAATATTTCTGTTGTGAATTAATAAATATTTTCGTATCCTTGGTATTGAAATAATTACGGCATTAAATAACTGTTTTCAAAATGGTCGCAAAATTTTTCTTATAAAGGCCTAACGTAAGAGCTGAATGGAATACGTACAGACAAATCACCCGCAAAATATTTGATTCCAGAATTCAAAGCGATATTTTAAGAGGCGTTTTCAAAGGCGGTGGCCAAATCTATTTTCATTTCCCGACCCTGCATGCCACGTATCCAAAACCCCTTTGGGCCTTGGGGCTTTCAGAAAGGAAACAAAGAAGAGAAGAAAAGAAGAGAAATCAATGGGATTGATAATAGAATGTTTTAGAGAGGTTGCATGAATCCTATATAAATATTATGAGATAAAACAAGATGTTTCGTATTTGATTTGCGATCAAATAAAAATAATTTCAAACACAATAAAGGATATATCTCTGATGTACGTAAACCTTCATAATTTAATTTATTTATTTATTTATATACGGCATTTCTGCCATTTACATATATGTGGTATAAAGAGTGCTTAGAAATAAAAATATTTAAAAAAAAAAATCGAGTGTGAAATATTAATATACTCGTACTGTTCACATTATTAATTACTTGAAATATGTACATACATATTTTAAAGAAATTATACAATAACAAAATACATTAATCAATCAAATTATAACTATTCCAACCCAATCTTCTGAAGATGATTTGCTCTTTTTGATAAAAATATGTTGGTCACTTTATTTTTTAAGTTAGGCAGAGATAAACTAAATATATCAAAATGTGATGCATATTCATTCCCGGTATTCTGTAATCTAACAAAAGGTGAGTTATATTGAGCTACCGTTCGAGAATTTTGACAATAAAATATTGTAGATGTTCTGCTTAATCTAGGTGGTACATAGAATGAAATCAATTTCAGTAGATCAGGGGTATCAAACATTGGTTTTATTATTTTATATAAAGTCATAAGATCGGTCAATGTTACTATCTTCATTTTCCACTCAGTCGGATTAATAAAATCATTATATTTTAGATGAGCGTTTTTCAACCAGTGGGTCGCGAACCCCAGGGGGGTCGCATAGCCTTGTTTGGGGGGGTCGCGACCACAAGCAAGGGGAAAGGAAAAACCAAGAGTTTTAGGTCCAACACAACAATAACATCATCAACATCATTATTCCTTTTCCGAACCTAATGATGCATATAACACTGCATTGGTACATTGATCTATATAATATTTAACTAAGTAGTAGTTTGAAATAATAATATACATAAAAAAATAATCGTTTAGTGTTATTCAAAATTGTTATAATTTCTTTATGAACATGTATTGTTTTATAAGTTTTTTACAGGTTTAAAATATTTCTGTTACCAAATTATTTTTTCTTAACTGTTGAGGCGGCCCTCTTTTATATTTAATGGATGGGATAAACTCTCAGAGTAATAATTCTCTTATGTATAAGTCACTGCACAACTCTGCTCCGGAATATCTAAGGTAACTATGCATTCCAGATGAACTAGCTGACAGGCGTCTCACGCTTAGATCAGCTACGTCTACGGCGAGAGGAAAAGTTATTATACCTCTACGCAAACAGCGCACTAAATTTAGTGAACGCGCATTTGCGGTCGCAGGCCCTATGTCATGGAATGCTGTCCCAGCAGAGGTGCGAGGCTGTGAAAGTGAAGTAATGTTTCGGAAAAAACTTAAAACCCAATTGTTCTCTAAATCATTTGAATAAATCCGTAGCATGTGACACTAAAATAAATTGTTTTAATTAAATTACAAATTTAAAAGCTTCAATTAAATTAATTTAACAATAGAATCACTATGTAAAGCGCCCTTGATGTATTTTATTACGAAAATGGCGCTATATAAGTTATCCATAATAATAATAATAATGTTAAGACTATGAAGTATAGTATGAATATAACAGAATTGAGAAGGAGTGATAGTCTCTACGCTGTCTTATTTTGAGCCTCTTCAGTTGCCTACAATAATCTGAAATGTGGTCATATTTCCCAAGACCAAAAATATACCCTATGCATGTATTCTTAAGTCGTTCAAGTTTATCGAGTTGATCACAGCTTAAACCAGTCATGGAAACATCAGCGTATACGTAATATAGAATGGGTAGTAGTAATGCTTGTGCGAGTGAGCATTTAGTATTAATGTGTAAGAACTTTTGCAACCTTTTAAGTAAGTGAAGACTGATAAATATTTTGCGGCTTAATTCATAAGTATGAGCTCGCCAGCATATGTGTTCATCCATAAGTACTCCTAGATTTTTTATAGTTTTCCTGTATTGGATATTGATACCATTGACATTAGGAGGATTAAGAGTAGATAGGTCTGACTTACTTAGGGCCGGTTGCATCGACAAAAGTTAAGTTAAAGTCAGGGCTAAAGTCAAATAAAAGTTACTTTTATGTCAAAATGAGTTGCATCAAAAAAAGTTGACTAAATACTCGTATTAACAAAAAAGTTACTTTTATTTAACCGGCCGCTAGGGGGCCGTTTAAAGTTAAATGCGATCTGCTATCTGTCAAAAAAGCGTCGTGAGTGTTGAAATCCATTGATCGATCTATGAAAAGTTGCACAAAATGTCAATTTTATCTGATTTTTCGTCTTCCGATGACGAATTTATCATCAAGTATATTCTAAACCGAAAAAGAAAACTGTTCAAACCACGAACGGACCATTTTTTGTGGGAAGAGTCCGACTTTATCGCAAGATTTTGCATGTCAAAAAAGTGAAGAACTAATAATTATTTAAATTTTTTATTGTTAATTATTTTTCAAAACACGGGACTTGATCATCAGCGGCGTGGTGAAAAATAAATCTAAATCATCACTGTATTGAAATGTTGTTTATTTATTTTTAAATAGAGCTAGATTGAGCTCAGCTAACCCTTTCTGGGCATTAAAGGCTGCCATAGTTGCCCGAAAAATTTTTTTGCTCTATTTCTAGAGTAAAAAGTTCTTCATTTTGTTTTAGCTTTTGCTCTTTTATTTTTTATCTAGTTTAAAAGGGACGATGTCCCTTTTATTCTTTTCTTCTCCGAATGCGCAGTGTTGCTTCGCCCTTTCGCACACACTGAAAATTAAAACGAAATTTAAACGTTTGTGCCCAAAGACGCGTCGCGGGGCATGTGTATTGCTACATGTAAATAAACAAGTACGTGCTTGCGTAAAAATCCCAACAATTTTTAGGGTGAAACTTGAACCATTACAGTGGCAACATTTTTAGCTTTAACTTAACTAAAATACCAGATTTTGAGCCTTAACTAAGTTTAAATATTTAACTTCAAACTAAATTTATACCAACTTTGATGCAACCGGCCCTTAGTATTCTTTGACTACCGGCAAACATAATTTTTGTTTTACATAGGTGAAGAAGTAAACCTTTACCTTATATTATCTTATACTCTTTCTAAAAGTATTTTTTCAAATATTTTAAATATGTGTACCATATATATTATTATCTTACACACTTATTGTAATTCAATTGGTGTTATCTATTTTTAATGTTAATTAGTTGATAACATTTTTCTAATTTACTTTTTATACCTACAGCTTACTTTTATTTATTTTTTAATGCATATTTTTATACCCAACTATTAATGTTAGATTACATATATTTTTCTCTTTTTTATAAAACTAAGTTTTACTTTTGATTTTGCAATTGCTATTTTGGTTTTTACATGCCTTTAAAAAAAATAATCGCGTTGTTTTTTTTTATTATACTTTTAGAAATTATTACTATATATGTACTAACCTGTATTATTTTTAGAAAAAATATTAATAAGACTTAAATAACAAGCCATTGAAAATACTCGGAAAATTTCAACTTGTTTATTTAACCAATTAGCGCTTAAAGGCTCTAAGTGCATTTTCACGGTTCAAAAAATATAAGCTCGAACCTAATTTGAATGAAATTCCATTAAAAATGCACCAGAAATGAATCCTGGGCCTATTTTTTTTACATAACCACGAAAAAAAACAGATTAATTAAAAATATATATTCTACTATGGCTTTTAATATTTTAATCCCACACCAAGCACAAGATTTTTTCTCTTTTTTGACGTGGTATTTGTTTCGTTTTCTTCGTGTGTACTTTCGCTTTATCGTGTTTTAATTTTAAAAAAAGAAATAATATTTTTCTTCAAATAAAAATAAAATAAAATTTAGTAATTATTTTCAGCCACTTAAGACTTTTTATTACGTTTTTATCCATTTTCTTTTTTCTATTATTATTACCTATATGTTATTAAGGCTTTATTTTTTCCAAACTGGTTTCTTTACCTTATATACTTAAATATTATTTTGCATAACTAACTGTATTTATATATGTAACACATGGCATGCTGCAAATATAAAAGGTAACGTAATCTATGTATTTAGGTATTTTTAGTTGAAAAGGCCGTTTACACGTTATAACGACAATAAAATATTGTTTTGTCCCAGGACGTAAACAGCAAATGGTAAGACAAAAAATTGTTCCAAGACAGCGCCACCGACCTTCGCCTACTATGCAAGAGGTCTCAGATTCGATTTCCGATATGGTTGATTTGAAATATTTAATAAAAAAGGGTGCTTTCCCACTTGAATACTTCATAGCCCTTGGACTGGAACCTGAAGCGTGAGACTGATCATCTTACCTTCACGTAACAAAAATGATCAAGATACGCTGCGATAAGTGTACTAATGCAGTACCCTATGCATCATTAGGTGCGGAAAGGGAATGATGATGATGATGACAGTAAACAAATGATTGATTATCACGAAACCATTAAGGAACAACATGTGATAAATATACGTCAAATAAGTTAATCAGTTTCATGAGAAATGACAACTTGACGTTATCAGTAATGTCTACTCTCCGGAGGCCATAAAGAATCAATTTTCCTGGCACCAGAAGGCAGGGGCCGCCAGCTCAAAATACCAAAGTTATGTTGAAGAAATAGAAAAATGATTAAACTCTTAATGGACGCTCTAAGGGAGAATTTTCGTAATAAAAAATGGCGTATATTTTCTGACATTTATATCGTCGTCGTTTCGGGAAAGAAATTAATAATGAGAAATAAAAAATACAGGGGTGTGAAGTAACACGATAATAATAATATTTATTTGTTTACATGAAAATAAGCTCATCACGCTAAGTAAAAAGAGCTTGTGTCCAGGCGGATGAAGAATACAGCTCTGTGAGCACAGCATAAATATTTGTCAACGATCTAATCTTTTTAAATTTTTAATAATGTACATTGTACATGCTTCCACTTTCCATTACGTTGTATCCCAACTCAACACAGGGCTCTTGGCCTCATAGAGTTTAGGATACGTTATAACTATTTTTTTTTGTAATATACGAGTTTATGTATTTGTATGAATTAATAATATAAATAAAGTAGATGCTTGCATAAATAATAAACGACTAACTGAAATTGAACATGTTAAATACTTAGGACTAACAATAGACAGACAATTGACATGGACAATTTATATGTAATTAGCAAAGTGGCGAAATTATCGAGTTTTTTTTTAAAATCAAAAACTTTGTTCCAAAAACGGAAAAAAATCGAATGTACAAAGCCTATGTAAAAACTGCAATATGTTATATGCAACTTCTATGGGAAACAGGAAATTAAAATGACATAAACAGACTACAAAGACAGCAAAATAAAATGTAATGACCTACCCTATCTAACAGCAACTAAAGAACTTTTTAAACAAACTAAGCAATTAAATGTCACCGAACTCTTTAAACTAGAATCCTTAAAATTTATTCATAAATTAGCCACTGATGTAATTGCAGACGAAGAACTTACACTTTGTAGTTAACATGGACACTATACAAGAATATCAGAAGAATATCATATACAACCTTTTAAAACGAGACAAAGACAGTCGAAACTAATTAACCATGGACTGAAATTATACAATAAACTACCCGACAAAACTAAGCAAAAGACTCAGACAACCTATACAAAAGATAAAAAAAATATTATCATTAACGGTAGAATGTGAATTTCAAAAGTAAAAATATTTAGTTAAATGTATGTAATCAATGAAGTTTTAAAATAAAAAAAATAAAAAACTAAAATAACTTTGGAAGACAAGAACTGTACATATTTCATCACCTAGGGAGTTACTAAGATTCACATATATATATATATATTACTACAGACATGAAGTATTACATAATATGTAAATTATATATTTATTATAAAGTCAAATATTAAAATATAATTTGTAAATAATAAAGATACGGGTAGGTTATATTTTATGCGTTAAATTCATATTTTTTTCGAACAAATATTTTTTGTCCAGGAAAATGAAGAACACAGTTCTGTATATAAAATACAACCAGAACACTGGAGGAGTGTTTTTCACTTGATGGCTGCGATAGGGTAAACATTCTGAAAAATACAATCGAATTAGGATATGTCCGAAGCGAAGCGTAGTAGTTAGCACGTTCGCCATACAAGCTTGAGGTCTTGAGATTAGTTCCTGACAGGGGTCAGCATGAAATATTTTTTTTAAAGTTAATAGTTTTTTTTAAACGGATTTTGGGTAGGTATGAGCGAAACCGATACGATGACTCGATCATAAACGGTTTTCGGGTAAGTAGGGGGATTGCTTTCACTACAATACTCACTGCCCCCGGATAGCTACCTGAAGCGTAAGACTGTCGAGTTTGGATGTGAAGATGGTGAGATTTAAGAAAAAATGTGACAACCTCACAAAGGAAAAATTCCTCGGTGGATTTTTTTTTGACACTGTTAATGCGAAAATATGCGCACCAAGGGGTACTAGACCTGTCGATACATGCCGATGCACCTATCTGAAAACTTGAAGGAGGGGGGGTCGGTAGTGTATCTTCGTAATCGCTCGGGAGAATTATCTTCAACTCTGACGTCATAATGAAGCTATGTCACTTTAGTGCGTAGATGTGTACCGTGACGTACGCTTCCCCTTGTTACATATCGACGTACCTACCCAAAACTTGAAGGTTGGGGGTCGGTAGCAGTGGCGAATGGTGACTTCATTTACAGGTAAGCTATAAAAAATATCATATATTTGAACCTACATAGGAGGTACATAATATAATGTAAACAATACATACTATGAATTTATATTTTTCTGTGGTTCTGTGTGATACAACAACTCTCATCCATGAAATCGACTCAAACCACGTAACTTCGTAATATATTATATTATATAGATGTATTATCCATTACTTAATTAAAAAATAAATAAAAAATACCATCATCAATTCAGTCGATATTGATATTCAATTGAAATGACAAAAATTAATAGTGCTAAAAACGGCCGCGTCGAGCGCTATATGTCCCGCAATATGACGCATGAAAGTAATTATGGTCTTATGTCAAAAGTACCATCTCAAAGAAAAATAACCCTTAAGAAATAATGTTTGAAATACTGTTTTCCAAATCAAGAATCTTCAAATAATTTGTGTAATCCGCAAGTTTAATGTAGGAGAAAAAACCCGCACTGGGGTTAATACATTCAAAATATAGTATACTTATTTGTATGAAAAAATAAGCTGGAATAATCGGCTAGTTTCTTGGCTCACCGCAGGCGCTGGGCGCGCTTTATTAATATTAATATTTATATTAGGATAAAAATATAAACAGTGGAAATGATTTAAAATAAATGTTAATTATTTATTTGTTTTTCTGTAAATAAAGTTACAATAAAACATTATTATAGTTGGTCAAATATAATGGTAAGCTGCGCATAATCGCTTCTATACACGGTTCGCCCCTGGTCGGTAGTGTACCTTCGTAATCGCTCGGGAGAATTTATCTTCAACTATACCGCCATGGTGAAGTTATGACGCCCTTAGCTTCGCATCATAATCGCGCCCCTGGTATCTAGTAGGAAAGATGTAAGTTTTTCTTCGGGAATATCACTTTTCATTTCCCTTTCTTTCTCCTAAATGGTAACCAATATGAGGTTTTCTAAAACAACTGAGCACAGAAGCCCGCCCTGAATATGAATCAGTACAGTCGCAATGGAATAAATATATGAAAGCTTTCATTTCTTTTCCGTTCTCTCATCTGAGACAATAATTTACATTTATTTGACTTTTTTATAAAGATGGAAAAATTTACTGGTTTCATAATGTCTCGAGTCCGAATTATACGGGTAGAAATACAGATTAAAGAAGTAATCAAATTTTGATTCCAAATAATGCGTCTTGAAATACACATATAAACAAATTAGTTTAAATCTGTCAGACCGATTGAAACAAAATTTTCACGTGTTTCGGCGGAAACCGAAACATTAAAATAAGTAAAAAATCACCTGTAAACGCCCGAAATTAGGCGTTTGTATTTCTTACGAGTTCAATAAAACAAGTATTAAATAAAATACACAATCAAATAAAAGGCATACATTGAATGAGTATATTTTATTTCTTTTTAGCGCTTTTTGGTTCATATGTAAAAATAAAACTTATATGTAACAGATCTTCAACACCGGCCTTCCTCACCGGTCGAAAGCCGGAACAAACTAAAAGTCACAGGCCACGCGGCCGAGTCACGAGTCATAAGATGCACCCGACTTCAGCCGAATGTGATTCGACACATCCCGACCGCAGGTTTTAGCTGAGATAATTTTTAAACGAGTTTAATTAGTTAAGTAAATGGCGCTTCGGAAAAAACCGCGGCCGAAACTAATTTAGCTGGCTGAATTTGACCAAAACCGAAACTTCGGTCCGTGAGTATCAGATTCTGCTCGCACATACACACACTGTGTAAAATCGGAAAATAGCTAACAACACTATTTTAGAGACGACATATTCTCACTACAGTCTGTTGGATTTCACACTCACGGAATAATTCATTTTTATTCTGATTCACTATGTAAGGATGTAAAACATAGAACTGGCAGAGGAAGTATGAAAGCTAAATGAACGTGATCGAAATGCAATCTATTAGACGTATGTGTGGGAAATCAATGTATGACACGGTTACGAATGATGAAATCAGAAGAGTGCAAATCGCCGTAACTTGCGTACCAATCCTGTCTGCTGTGGGAAATTATAAAACTAACATCGGATTAATTTCCCCTCTGCCAATGATCCTCAGAACAGTGAACGAAATCTCACTAAACGGTACTGTCGATGTGTTCCTACAGCAAGGGCAGGCATTTAAGAAGCAAGCGGTGTTGTCTCTCCTGACTCGCGATGTTACACTTGCCATTTCCGCCTAGATTATGCTATACACATACCTTTTGTTAATTATACACATTGTTAATTTAAGTACATTTTAAGAATGTTTTGATTAAGTACTACTCGTAAATACCAATCTATTAGGGCTTACTTAAGCCTGTTGATTCGAGAAAAAAAAATCTGAGACATACATAATTGATTATATTAAGAAAACCAATTTAAAATGGTCTGATCATGTAGAATGAATGTACGACGAAAGAATAATTAAACTTAAATACACAACGAGAATAAATGATAACGTAAATCTTAAGTCTGGTCATGTCAAAATCAGACACAACCGCAGGGCATCCATGCCAAGATGAATGAACGTGGAAAAAGCTAGGAACGCACGTATATGTTAGGATAGATGTATGCGGTGGTCCATCCTCTCTGCCGTCCCATGCCAACGGCGTGATGGAAGCAGTTTTCTGATTCAGAATATGCGTGTTCAAATGCAAAGTATTGTGTGCATAACTCGCATTAATTGCGTCTAGATTATTGAGCATATTCACGATTTGTTTCACAATATATAAATTTACCAAGTAATACAGAAATCTAAATTTAAACAAATAACCTACGCGTTCTCTTGTTTTACATATTCCCAAGATTTAACCAATTTCTTATTCCATTTTCTTATAAGTCTAATACTGGCATTACTTGAAAAGTAGTTTTGAGAACATGGGGTAGGTGCATAATATTTTAATCAAACTTACCTTGAGTAAAATCTGAAAACCTTTTGAATTGCAAAGAAAAATCTCTTAGAAAGATTTTTCTTTGCAATTCGATATTTAAAAATAAAATTACATGTCGCATCTTAATATAAATAAAGACTCGATGTCGATTTTCCGCAGTGTCATATGTATACATTTCAGATAGGTATTGCACAAAGTTCTTGGAATGGACGGCAAAAGAATGCATAAAAAGGTTTACAATGCGAATGTAGATGATGCAGAAAACGAAGAAGACCGAGAAAGACATTGTATAAATAAATTCAACAAAAACATGAAGATGGACATGTCAAAAGTAAAAGGAATCAGCGCGCATGCATGAGACGATGTATGAATGAAGAGCAAGCGAGGTATATATGCAAATAAAGTGATACGGCGTTTTATTTTCTCTGCCTACCTCTTCAGATCAATGACATGGAGGTTTATTTGATTGTTTCGTAAAAAAATATTATAAATTAGACGAGTGCAAACGCGGCTGCATTAGGCTTTTATTTTCTTTTGATGAAATAAATTTTAAAATATTATTTAGCGATTTTTTCTAATTAATATATTTTTTTATAAATTATACAGTAATTGAGATTTGTAAAGAATGGGTAAACAAATTAGTTTTTTTGTACATAATCCTACATAATGTGGTTCGTTAGGCATGTGATAATCCAGAATGTGGCTTTTGTAGATGTCATGTTTGCCTATCCCTGTTAAAGACCGTGAAAACTAAATAATAATAGTTTTAAAAAACTTTTACGGAAAAGCAATATGTTTATCATGCATTGGTTTTTAAATAACCCTTACTTTATTTTGTGATTTCGATAGAAACGTATTTCTAAACGTGCGATTTGTTCTATAAAAGAACATATGATGAATATTTGTTGGCATTTATGTACGTTCACATCTTAATTTTCTATATTTTTATCATACGAGTATTAAGCCTAAAATTTCTTTAAAAGAAATTCTTAAAAAACGAAAACTCGAGGTAAAGAATTTAAATTTTCCCATTAACAGGTTTAAAATTTTCTTCGAAAGAAGATTCATTCGTAGATATTTCCTTTCAAAGAATTTTGAATGGGTTAAAGAAAGTAAAAGGTAAAGTATTTGAAAAAAAAAATGTAGGGAACTAAGCTTTTTTTGGTATTCAAATATTTCCTTTGGAAGTGAGAACCTTTGAAACTAAAAGATATTTTATATTAAAAAATGTAAAAATTTAAAGAGCAATTAATCGCGATACAATTACGAGTTTTAAAATAAACTTTTTTTAAATTGAAAATGTTTAAAAGAATACTGTACCACGGGTTGTATAATATATTATGTACGAGTAAACGTACAAATATAATGAAAATACGCAATTTTGAAATGATTTTTTATGCTTTATTGAGTTATAATAATTTAATAACCCATATGGATATGAGCTTTCTCTATGAAATTGCTAATAACCTAATTGATTGAAACATTTTATAACGAGTCTTTGTCCGTAGAACACATCATTCTATACTCCAATATTCCGTTCTCATAGAATAATTATGTATGTGCAAAACCGCACCCTTCGAAGAATACAGACTCCTACATTGACAGTTTTAGTGACATTGACATACATATTATACTGTAAATATAAAAGTTTTATAATATCAGTTGAAGACATTTTTATTTTGATGTACTTATGCAAAAAGCAGACAGTCTACTTTTTTGAAAAAATGAGACAGGTGTTATCGGGTGCCGTAGGGTCAGTTCTATGTTCCGCCAAAAACAG
The DNA here is from genome assembly GCF_059751315.1 of Micrasema longulum. Lineage (NCBI taxonomy): Eukaryota > Metazoa > Arthropoda > Insecta > Trichoptera > Brachycentridae > Micrasema > Micrasema longulum. The sequence continues at coordinate 286,434 of NW_028278308.1, forward strand.
CCAGGCCGCTTTCATACAAAAAAACTGTAATAATCGCCTTCTGAAAATAGTGTTGATCACAAAAACGGCATTTTTCAATTTGCAAAATCTAACGCTATAGACGCTGATGGCAAGATTGGCAAGGCTTATGCCTCCAGAGATCTAATTCCCTCAAATGGGATGTAAATATTAGAAATATCATCAATGTATAAATCTGTAAATAGATTTTCTGTTAGGGCTCTACTTTGGTACAAATTAATTTGTCAGCATGCGTCACACTCCGAGTATAAACTCAAGTTGGTACATGATTACAACACCAGGTTTGCTAGTATGGAAGGGCTAGCTGTTCCTAGATACTGCAATAAATATGGCAAAAGGACACTGCAATACAGTATACCTAAAATATTTAACATGTTACCAAATAATATTAAAAATACTGAGTTAAATACAAGAGTGCGACGTTTGCTCAAATTATGGCTATTAAAAAAAAAAAATTTTGTATTAGTGATAGTTTTTAATTTTTCATAATGTAATCTGTAATTGTTTTTCAAGTAAAATTATTGTTAATGTAGGTTAAGTGTAAATAATCGATGTAATTTATAAGAACCTGCTGACGAGTTGTATGTATGCAACTCAGCAGGACTTTAATTTAAGACTATTTTGTAAATATTTTTGAAAAATAAATAAATAAAAAAAATAAAAAATTAAAGTGGGTGAAAACATTTTTTTTTAAATTTTATAAATTAATTCGCGTAAAAATACATGTAATAATAAAATACGTTTCAATACAGAATGTCACCCCATATATTCAAAATTTGAATAAAGTAGCATTCAATATTAGATCTGGCTGCAGAATGCATACTTAAGCTAGACTTAAAAAAAATCACCAAAATTCCTTAAACACAAACTTAAATATTTTTTTAAGGTATTATCTCAGTTAAATAAATATAAAATAATATTTTAAATACATAATGACTATACGTAAAAGTTTCAAAGGATCAAGCTGTTTTTTGCAAAATACACATGTTAGGTTGTGTGGTCAGCCAGACTTAAAAATCTTTTAAACTGGTCAAATACATAAATAAATTCTTTTTTGAAATTACAAAAAAAACGAATGTACGCATTATTGATCATTTTTCAAAATAAGAAACTTTCTGACTGCTGTGTAGATTTGATTATTTACTATTTAGACAAAAGTGCTGTTATCTCAGTTTCACTTTTCTATGGCCGGCTGCTTTCTGCATAACTACGTTTAATTTATAGTCTGCTTAACTTTTAAATATACTACATACAAACAATGAATTGTTGGTAGTGAAATTTTTGTTATAAATATAAATGTACATAGAAACAGAGGGAGAAGAGAAGAGAGTAGGGACGACACTGTACCATGTATTCTCATATTTATATGTTTTTATTTAATTATCTTATAGACTTACTTGTTTTTTAAGTATTTATAAAAAAATCCCTCCTTTTACATCCATTATAAAAGTGAATGGGAAATCTGTTATTGGTCTTACTTCTTTAATTTGTTTTACATATTATTTATTTTATTAAAAGATTATGATTTCTATTATAAATCAGGGGCCCTAGCGTCGAATAAGGAAGTTCAGTGGTTTTAAAAATGTATATATATATATATTTAAAACCATAAATATATATATATATATTTGTTGATAGACTATTAAATTGAGCTAAAAAAAAAGATACATTGTATTATATATAAACCCATAATATTCGATTACAACATGAATAATATCAATCTGGGAAGAGTTACACAAATAAAGGATTTGGGGATAGTTTTTGATGAAAAATTGACATTTATTCCTCACATTGATACCATCACAAAAAGGCAATGAAATGTCTTGAATATTTGCAGCGAACTGTAAAGGATTTTAATTCCATCACAACCCTCAAAGTGCTATCTACTGCCTTGGTAAGAAATAATTTAGAATTCAATTCAACAATTTGGTCACCTTATTACAATGTTCATATTTTAAAGTTAGAAAGAGTACAACGTAAATTGCTTAGATTCATCAATTACAAACTTAATATACCCACTGAAGATATTGATTACGATAATTTTTATGTACACTAAATATGGCAACTCTTTGTAAAAGAAGAATTATAAATGATTTATTAAATTGATATAAAATAGCAAATGGCGTATTGGACGTCCCGGAATTAACTAGTCTTATCAGCTTATAAGTACCTGTTCGAAATACTCGGCAGCTAACGTTATTTTTTTAATCTCCTGGCAGTCACAATTATTATTACAATTCACCAAGACCTAGACTACACCGGCTAGGTAACGAGTATGGTGAAGTTGATATATTTCGTCTGTCTTTATATAAATATAGGTTAAGTATTCAAAAGGTTATAAATTAATTTGTATAAAATTTCTTAATATTGTTCTTAATTTACTTTTTTTTCTCATGTATCTCTATAATAATGTATAAACTTATACATATGTATGCATATGTATGTGGGTATGTTTTAATATGTAATTTTTTTTTTCTATGTTCCCTATACCTATGTTGGTACATTTCCTTATTTTTACTTATTATTGTATCTTTTAGTTTTTCTTATGTTATCTTTAATTTTAACTTAATTTACATACTTATGTTTCACTGCTGCACCTGAATGTAATTTCTAATATATGTAAAAGCCTGTGAGGCGTGTAAATTAATAAATAAAATAAATAAAAATAAAATAAAATATCAGCACCGTGATTTTTTCAAGTTTCGTATTATTTCGTATGTAGAGATTTTCTTCCGCTTAATCTCTTCTTCCGTCAGTTCTGCTGATTGGTCCGTTTGTAAGCAAACCAGATATCTTTTTCAGCTCATTATCATTGGTTGATTCATATGAACCAATGACGTCGTTTAAAGTAGTTCATTTTTACTAAAATATTTTTGCATTTATTTTTTCGTACAGTTTTAAGAAACTTTACATTACAATTTGATGCGCTAATTTTTACCGCGAGCAAGAAAATATTTTGTGTATCCAATCTCCCGTAGAGCTGAAGTTCCTCATTGTTTGAGGAATCCAGGAATTGAGATATAAAGCAGCTGTATATATAGAACTAAAATTTTCGTAAAAGTTTCTATTCCGCTAAATCCCAAAAGGAACACTCCCACATTATTAGGAATCAAACTAGCGAATGGGTCGGGGTAGGGTCTACCACAAACTCTGAATTCGGGCAAATTTTTTTTAGATTTTTGAGGCCCAAAATATTAAATGTATTTATTTATTTTATTTAAATCTTAAAGTAGGGCACACATATCATACATATTGTTATGTGTGTTCTAATAATAACATTGCAAATATATTTAATTTATAAATTGTTTATCACATATGTCTTGACCATTATTTTAAATTTTGATATGTTTTTTTCTTCATAAATATTTTTTTCCATTTCGTAATACTTTTTAATTGCTTTAAATAAAATTGAATTTTGTGACTTTGCCTTTTTCCTAAATGGAAGTCTAATTTTGTTCTTTTCTCTAGTATTGTGATCGTGTTCATGCTGGTTCCGATCAATTTTTTTCCAAAATTCTGTTTTTTTATTAGAGTTTATAATTTTATGAACAAATATCATTGTATTGTAAAATATTCTTTGTTTATATGTTAATAATTTTATTTCATTTACCATCGACTTTACCCTCGTTTATCTGTTTTTTTTCAAAATGATTCTAAAGGCTTGTGGCTAGGCCCAAACATTGTGAAACCATGGCCCGATTTTAATCTAATAAATTTCTTTTTAAAAAAATGGTTCGTGGACTTGGAGAGAGAAAAGTAAAAACACAATTAAAATACACATCATAAGAAATAAAAATAATAAAAACTAAGAACAATACCTATCTTTACTTAATAAATTCAATAGAAGGTAGTCATGTTTTTATTTATTTTGCTCTACACATAAGACAGGTTGCTTTAAAACAGATTGTACCTAGTTAGACTGACAACAATTTATCCGGAGAAATCTATTTCCATAAAAAATGTAGTAGAGAAAAAAAATCATATTCTTAATATTAAATAAATAAATCGACAATTTATGATTTTATTCATATTTTTTTAATCTCTGCGAAAAAAACAATGTCATTCAATGCGATTCAGATACATGGCAAGCACAAAAATTGTAATAACTTTACAAAGATCAACGGATGAAAGAATTTAAGGAATAAAGAATTTTATTTTGAATACAGATAGTGTTTTTCTGGGTTATTATGCCGTGTTTGTGGGCTTTGTATTGCCGACGTTTCGGAGCACATTGCAGTGTCCATCTTCAGGGCTGAATGTATGAGTGTAGTTTTTAGTGTGTTTAATTGTGAGGAATTTGTACCGTGTCGCAGTCGGGCAATGTATGTGGTTAAGTGTGTGGAGTTTGTACCGTGGGCTTTGGAAGCACCGGGTACCATGAGGTTCGTAGTCGTAACCCATCATCCCTGTTTATGTTATTAGGATGCTTGTATATTTCTATGGCTTCCTTTATTAAACGGGCTTGATGATTTTTGGGCTTTCCAAGAAGCTTTCCCTGAAGATGGACACTGCAATGTGCTCCGAAACGTCGGCAATACAAAGCCCACAAACACGGCATAATAACCCAGAAAAACACTATCTGTATTCTGAAGGCCGTGAAAACCTACGAACCTTGATTAAAATGCTGAATGTAACACAATGTGTAAAGTGGCCACTTAAACGACCCAATGACAGGTCATGAGCCCTGTAGATGCCTAGACATCTATATTTTAATGTATAAAATCTGTTGTTAAATGTTAAAATAGTTTATGTTACATTTTAATTTATAAACTTAAAGTGTTACGAATGATGGGTTACGAATGATGAAATCAGGCGAGAGTGTAAATCTGAGACAAGTAAATTGATAAGATTAAGGGTCTCTGAGATGGTTTGGTCACGTAGAACGAATGGACGACGAAAGAATGGTAAAAAAAGTATAGGTATATGGCGAAAATGAACGGCAACGTTAGACGAGGACGACTAAGGAAGTCGTGGCATGATCAGATAAACCAAAATCTTAAGTCTGGTTATGTGAAAAGCAGATAGAACCGAAGGGCATGTATGACAAGATGTATGAATGTGGAAGAGGCTAGGATTGTATGCCAGGATACACGTGTGTGGCGGTCCATTCTTTCTCCCTACCCCTACGGGAAAATGGCGTGATGGTAGTAGTAGTACTAGTAGAACTAAAAGTTAACACAGTCTATATATTTACATACATTTTTGCATACATATAAAAATTACTAAATAACAATTATAAACATGATATTTTTGCTAAAAAATTTTTTTTTTTTTTAATAATATTTTTATTTAATCGTACAATACACGGAGAAAAAATATTTTTTACAATTTCATCAAAGTAAAATTTTAATCACAAAGCCAGGTGATACACCATTCGAAATAATTCATACCAATTTGGTTTTATGGAAAATAGAAGCACTCAGGATGCTTTTACAAAATTATCCACATATATTCATAATTCATTGGACAAATCATTAAAATGTATTGGTATATGTATTGACTTAAAAAAAGTATTCGATAGTGTATCACACAATAAACTTATATCAAAATAATAAAAAGATGTGGGAATGGGTGGCAAAACCAATGAATGGCCTAACAAGTTATCTATTCTAACGACCACAAATAGTAAAAATAAAATACACATATAGTCAAATGGAGACATGCGATTTTGGGATACCTCAGGGTACGGTGATAGATGATAGGTCCGCTTTTATTTATTCTTTATGTCAATGACATATTTTGTAAAAATTTAAATTAAAAAATAATATCATATGTCGATGATACGGTTGTTTTAGTTTATCTTAACATGATATGAAAATTCCTCAATTCCACACAAGTCATGGTCAAAATAGCTTTGTCTTCAAAGGTGTCAAAAATAAAATAATCTTCCCAATGAACTAAAAACTATTAAAAATAATATATCAATAAATAAATTTAAAGTAAACCTAAAGAGATTTTTTGAACACGTGTAAAAACTACATTCAATTTTAATTAGTATGAATGTATTATTGTTTTATATTTTTTATTTATATATCTTATTTATTTAAAAATTTATTGCAAAAAAATAATATACATACTTAATAACAGGGAATCTATATAAAACCAATTAATGTCAAATAAAAACGGAGTGTTCTCTGTTTATGATAGTCTCCATCTAACATGGCACAGCCTGTTCTAAGATGGAGATTTTTTATCTTTAGAGCGTAAGTAGTCCTATACTAATAAAACAATAACAAAAAAAAGAAAAACTAAAACTACTTTATTGTAAATGCCTAGCTAATCAAATGTAAGAAATTAAAAATTATTATTATACAAATATAAAGTATATATATGTGCCAAGAATAGATGTTACTTAAACATAAATAATATAGTATAATATATAATAAAACAAATATAAAGCAAAGAAATACATAAAATATAAATAATATGTGTACCAATTATATAAAGTACTACGTTTATTGATTTACATATATTTTTCAAAAAAATCTCTCGCTACACTATTTATATGTGCAGTTATTTTTATTTTAAAATTTGTTTTACATTTTGAGTCTTTTATATTTGGCAATAAATCATTAAATATTTTTGGAGCAATTACATTGTACTGCTTTTTACCAATTTATGTTTTTATTTTTTTCTCATGTACTCGTATAGTCAAAATTAAATAAACTCTTATAACAAACAATAAACAACTACAACAGTGTAAGTCACTCTCGAAGCAAGAGTTAGTCTCTTTTTTGGAGAGTTACAGTGATAACATTTACTAGATGTGTAAAAGTAGATATGTATAGAATTTTTAAAAAACATGTACCTTTTATGAAATTTATTAATAAAAAAAAAGAAAAAAAAACTAATTAATTTACTTTAAACGTGACGGTCTTAGAATCACAGCCGTATTAGACATCGATTAATTACACCGTGTATGGATATAAACCGAGGATTAAAATATTAAATACAATTTATTTTATCTAAATTATTGAACAGATTATACGTGTACATAAAAAATAACACATATGGCTAAAATATAATCTTGTTAAAATAATCAGCAAAGGAGCCGCACATTGTGTTGAACAACAACTAGTCTAACAATGTTTGAGTATGTCCAAATGCTTCCAGACTGGCTGGATTTCCTCCCTAGGGAGTTATTCATACTTAAATTTATTTCAACTGAGAGAGAAAACATTTTTGAGAAGGGAATATGGAAGTCTAGGCATTTTACAGGGCTTATGACTTTTCATTGGCTTTCAGCTCTTTTACTTCACAAAAGTCAACAGATGGAAGAGTCAAGGAAATGTGGATGTTCAAACATGGGCAGAATAGTGAATATTACACAGTGTGTATAGTTGCCGTTTAAACCATCCAATGACAGGTCATAAGCCCTGTAAATGCCTAGTCTTCTATATTTCCTTTTCAAAAATGTTTTCCCTATGTGTTGAAATAAATTTTAACAACTATTCTATTTCATTCGCATCGATTCGATAGCTCAAGGCACGATTAATGAAATTTTATTATGAAATGTCCTTGGCAAATGATTATCCGCAAATAGTGTTAACGCACAGATTTAAAATGCCCACGGCTTTGGATTCTATCCACTTTTTAACATAAAATATTATGATTAAATTGAAAATGCTCGAACGCTTCATTCCAAACTATTTTCTATAAATATTTGATGTACTACCCTATAAAATGCGACACAAAATACGTAATATTATTTATGCAAACGACACCACAAAAAGTGAACATAAATAAACATTACATCTCTGGATTGAGAATTCATGCCTAGCGAGTAAATAAAAATAAGTTTCGGTGTTCGCAATTTTTTACCAGCGTAAAAAATCATAGCTTGTAAAATGTAATAATATCCGTATCAGGGGTTTACAACCGGGGGGCAACCCTCCCTACCGTACAAGGGTAAAAGGCTGACTTGACAAAAATGTGTATTTCTTGCCTCTATATAGGGTTGCGTAGTGAAATTAAGATGATACAAATAAACAATAAATAAATAAAATTTATTTATGCAAATTGTTCTTCAAATGTATTTTCTTTTACATATGAAGTGTATTAAGTTTTTAGACAGGCATTTTTAGATGTCCTTTTTTAATATAATCGAACCACGTCCTTGAAATAGAGAAGGTTCAAAAGCAATTTTTTCGATACTTATATTGCAAAGAAAATAATCACAATCCATTTTTGTATCCATCATTAATTCTAGCAGAGGTGTTGTAATCCAACACCCTCGAATCTCGTCGTCAAATTTTTCATTGAAAACATTTCAATAAACTGATTTGTGGAAGCATTTACAAAAAATAAAATTTTAAAACCAACACAGTCATATTAATAAACAACACATAAACTAACAACAAATAACAAGACCAATTATGGGTTTTATATAGGAACAAAAAATATTTCTTAAAAAACAAAACGTACAGATCGCTAGGGGTGAAAAGAAGTGGGATGGAGAAATATGGAAGGAAGAGAAGAAGAAGAAATAGTAAGTTAATATAAAACAATGAAAAAATAAATAAAAATGTACACATACAACATACATACATATACATACATCCAAAATAAACAAATTCTTCAAAATAAGGCGATGAGGATTATATCCAAAAGAAATAGCTATTCTAATCTCTAATGCAGAAAAAATACACAAACTAATTGGCTTGCTCACAGTAAAGCAGCAAATGAAATATAATGTAGCAATTTTTATCCATAAAATAATTCAGGGTATGAATAAAATATAAACAACAATAAAATTTAACCAACAATGCCATACATATAAAACAACGGATAAAAAACAAAGTTTACCAATAAGGAGAAAAACACAATCTCAAAACTCATTGCACAAAGAATCGGAGCTTTACAATGAGTTGCCTGGAGAAATAAAGGAGAAAAAAAAGATGAAAATATTTCAAATTAATTTGAAAATATATGTTAGTAAAAAGGTAATTTTTAAAAAGTTTATATTAGTTCTTAAGATGTTATAAACTAAATAATTAAAGCATACATAAATACATACATATACAAAACTGAACATATACGTGTACACTAATGCTCATACATACGCGTACATATATATAGGTATTATATTGAGGTATTATATTACGAAAATGGCGCTATATGAGTTATCCATAATTATTATTATAACTATTATAATGACGATTAAAAAAAAGTAACTAAAATTTTGCTCTTGCGACGTCTCGTATTTTTTTTTAAACAGATATATAATCCTAACATATATTAGTATATATAAAATCAAATATAATGAAAATATAAGTTTGTATGTTTCAAAAACTATAATAAAGCGAGATCTCGTGCGCTGTTTTATGCGTTTTACGTTTTACAAATCAAGTCAAGTCAGAATTCACCCATCGATAGGGAAAATAGCTTGCTAAATACGGCTTCTCGAAACAATATAGACCTATTTTTTTGTACATATCGGCAGTTAAGTAGCTATTTGCTTTTTATTCATTAATTTCTACTTGTATTTACAATCTGCATTCCGAGATAGGTTAAACAATCTGTTAAGTAATGCTGGCTACAAATGTCAAATGAATAATTGTAACTGCATGGTAAATGCGTAAAATAATAAAAATAATGTATTTTTACACTTTATATTATATTACTTTCACCGGTGATCGGGTTTCGCCGCGACTGACATCACCAGACTAGTGGGAGATTCAACAAACTATTATGTCATAGTTGAATACATAAATTATATCCTGATTAGAGATGAAACGGATATCTAAAAAGTATCCAGTATCAGGCCCATCCAGCCTTATTATACTATCCGGCCGGATACCAGATAGTAGCTTAGTATCTGACGGATACCTTATATTTATTTAACTGCGAAAATATCATGATATCAACGCCACTGAATTGAAATCGATCATATTTGAGAAAAAACGAAGTTACAATTATTACTTGAAAAATGTTTTTTTTTTCATGTCAGTGTTCAGTATACACCCTAGAAAAAGAATTTAACTAGCATAATATTATAAATGCTTTTCAAAAAACATTTTTTTTAAAACCAAAATTTTCCTTTTAATTAAAAAAAAAAAAAAAAAGTTTTTTGTCCGTATGAGTCCTCCATACTCTAAGCTTCCGCCAGTCTGCAATGTCGGTAAGGACAAAACCCGGTGGGTCGTGAAAATTATAAATAAAAGTGGAATAAACTGAATACAACTTTTTAAGAATTAATTTTAAACTGCAGATTCATGAAGAATTCAGTACAGAAACTTATCCGATGAATATATTTTTAAAATACATCTTTTAAAACTACGATTATTTTGTTGCGAGAATATAGTACGTTTATGCATTTTTTGTGATACCGAGTAAATTCTAAAACTGTTGACGTCCCGCGTACTCTGTTAAGTAAAGGATATTTTAAGAGCTGTAAGGAAGGATATTTTAAAGGCTGCGGCGGGATGTTCTCTGGCTGTATGTGGCACAGAAAGGAAGGAAGCACAGTCATAACAAATTTCTGTCTCGGCTCACATATCAAATATTTTAGGATAAGGAGCTTTTCTACTCAAGAATATGAGCGAAGCTTTTAAGGTCTTACAAGAAGTTCTAGATATTATCCTTGCGGGTTAATAAATATGTAAAAGTTTAGATGAGTTGTAAGTAGTCACTTTTGCAAGTGAGCATTAAATAATAAAATATTTAACATATTACTCGTACCACAGGGAAGCAGAATATTTTTTGGTGCTGTTTTTTTAAGGAATAACCCGCTCAGCTTCTATTTTAGATGCTTGTCAGCAGGCGGAAATGAGAGGATATAAAAGGAAGTCATGGAAAATACAACATAATACGGACTTATTCAGAAAAATCTTTCTTGTTTTTTTTTCTCTTGCAACTGGCGGAAACCGATCTCGCGACACCACTTTACAGTGGGTCGTCTAACCAACCGCGCCGCTGTACCTGCCAAATGTAATATAGAAGTCGAGACGTTCGTAGAGATTATCATCACTGTAATTAGCTGATTTTGAAGCGCCACTATACACACCATTCATCGTTCTGCCTAGGTTTAAATGTCCATTTTATTTCAATTCTTCCATCTGTTAATTTTTCGTGAAGTTAATCAGCTGAAACATTTATTGATATGTGTGAAATTTACCCGACTAAATTATTTAAATTACAAGCCAATACATTTAAATATTTTTTGTGCTTTTTTATGTAAATTGACAAAATTGAATACTATCTAGGGGGTGAAATCCAGTTCTTGCCTACAAATATTTTAACGAACTCAAAATATCGTTGAAAAAATTATTTAGTTCAAATGGTATTATTCGTGAACATCATTAAGTCAAATTGTGGAATATAGGGTTGACTTGTCAATCAATACAACAAAAGTCAGCAATTATATCGCCGCGTGAGGTATTTGTTTTTGTTCTTGTATATAAAAAAACGAAAAAAAACTGATGCTACAAAAATAAAATCCTTTACAACATTCACGTCGCCTTATATACTATTATTTTATTAACCAGAATATTTTTGCAAACAGGAACATAGTCACGTTCACAGCACTAGATATTAAAGTAAATTCTATTGGCGATAAAACGTCCCATATGCATGGCCGTATAAATATTTAATTAACTTTAAAAAAAATTCAAAACATATTAATTGTATCAAAAAAGTGTAAAGTGTTCTAAATACGTAAAGGTAAACATAGAATTAAAAAAATATTTGTAATATAAACAAAACAATTTGAATGTATTTAATATAAACAATATAGGCACCAAGCACCGTAAATAATATTATATTTTACAAATTACAACAGGGATGGAGAAAACTTTAAAAGGATCTAAAAATATAAGACTGGAAAAAAAATCAAAAGCAATGTCCCAGAACTGCCTTATGTACAAGGGAATAAAACTATTTGAAGAAATGCCAGAAAGCATAAAAAATGAAATTAATGTAAATACATTTAAAATTAAATGTAAAAAGTATATATGTGAAAAATATTAGGTAGTAAATAGTGTAAATAGTGAATATAATTAATGAAAATGTACATATGAAACAGTTAATATTATAAATTAGGATACTAAGTGTATAATAGTGAAAAATAATGTTAGAATAAGTATAGATGTAAATATTGTGTTGTAAATATATATATGACTATGTAAATACATAGAACTAAATAAATAAATAACAAAAAAAATAAAAAAATAAGGGAATATGGAAGTCTAGTGTGTAAAGTGTTCAGGTCTTTAACTTCACTAAAATCAACAGATGGAAGAATTGAAGAAATATGGATGTTTAAACATAGGCAAAATGGTGAATGTTACACAGTGTGTAAAGTGGCCACTTAAACCAGCCAATGACAGGTCATAAGCCCTGTAAATGCCTAGACTTCCAAATTCAATTATTTCAGGTATTCTCCATCCCTGTTGTAATTTGTTAATCTTAAAGACTCCCGAGGGGTTGAAATCCAGTCTTTTGTCTACGAACATTTGGACAAACTCAAATATTGTAATATTATATTTTTACCGTTTAATATTTTCTTAACTTAAAAAAAAGTAGTTTTTATTGTTGTTTGCAATGCATTTTTTTTTATTGGTTAGACTGTAAAAAAATTACCAGCGGCAATAAGTGAGCCTTTTAGTCATGTATACCTCTATTTTATTATTTTGTATTTATAACAATTGTATATTATTACTAATGTTGAAACACTCGAAAATTGAAAAAAAAGCAATCCAAATCACACCGTATCATTAGAAATCCACTTAAAAGAATACTATTTTTAGAATATAAAATATTTCCGATATAAAATGCACCTTATAAATTGAATACGGATTCTAACTGCAAAATGCATTATTTTAAAGTTCTAAAATAAAACTTTGGTATTCAATTTAACTCTATAAGGTTTTTGCTTTTTTTTAAACTGTTTTGATACTTTTTATTGACATGGATGTTTCGTACACAAAGAACCGGGATTTTTTTTTATCATATACTGATAACATAAATTTTATATAAGCAACGAGTTTACTTCACCTGCTATGGGCTCAATTTCAAAATGGAAATGATATCATGAATAAAATACAAAAAATAATAACAAGGCGCAGTTATAAATAAAAATGTAATCAAGTAAAACCTTATGGGTACAATTTTGCAATAAAGACGAAAATATTCTAACATGCACATTCTTAACTTTATCAAAGTGATTCCGAAAAGCTAGAAATACCTTAATCTCGTGATATCTCCAAGAAAAACTTGTTTCCTTAACAAATAAACTCAGAAGTTAAGAGACTAAGAAACGCCGGTGTACTTTTCATCAAAGTTTAGAAAAACTTCGTTTTAGTTCAACTTCAAAGCACAACGAACTGACGCCGCAGCGTCATCCCCGTCCCCGGCGATGGCATTGCGTTATATCCACCCAGGGAAGGTTATAAGCACAGATATATTAATCTATTCAGTAATTATAAGTATTAATAATAAAAAAACAAAAAAGATTATTGAATCGCAACAGATGCAAAATAATTATATTTTAACTACATTTTTAAAGCTCTTCTTTTAACAAAAAAATTTTTTTAGACGAAAATTAAAAAAA